>NW_027644797.1:0-4995 GCF_032717465.1 Coenobita brevimanus | reverse complement strand
GTTCCAGCCAGTTTCCATTCTTCGTCCAGCTCTGCATCTGTCAGTAGGCTATGCGTATAATTTTATTCCTTTTTTCTACCCTCATATCCCTACATTTATTTCCCTCTCACTCTTGCTTCCTTTGTCTCGTTCTTCCTTCCATTACACCTTCTTCCCCCTGCTCGCCTTGCCCTGTTCTTTCCGGTCCTTTCCGTCTGCCTGTCAGTCTGTCTGATTGTCTTGATGGTTCTCTAACTGTCGTTCACTCCAATCACTCACAGAAGCCGAAAAAGAAACTGTTCATTTGTTTTTCTGTTCCCTTTCATTACAGCTGGAGAGAGAGAGAGAGAGAGAGAGAGAGAGAGAGAGAGAGAGAGAGAGAGAGAGAGAGAGAGAGAGAGAGAGAGAGAGAGAGAGAAGTACATGAGTTGATATAATTCCTTATAAATAAGGAATAGCCTGAAAGTACAAAGGCATTTTCACAGAGTTGTACGAACATGGCGCTATCAGCACATGTTTTTTTTTTTTTTCCTGCAAGGTGTGATATTTAGGGATGTTATGATTTCTCTCTAATTTACATAGTTATTAAGTCATTGTAATATTCAGCAGGGGTAGCTGAGGCAAGCACAACCGAAAGCATAAATGCAATGACATTTAAGGATGAAGCCGGGAAATGTGTTACTTGAAACATTAAGCACACAATCAAACAATGCGAGAGGGAAGGATGTTCTCTGTCTGTTGAGTAGGAATGATAAATACTGAAAGCAGGATTTTTTTTTTTTTTTTGTTAATTACAGAACAGAGGAAGGAAAAATAAATTAATAAAAAGGAATAATCCATAAACCAAATTACTGGCGTCCTCCATACATAAATTATCCGTAACAGTTGGACTTGAACAACTGTAGGTTGAAGTTTGGGGGGAAACGGCTTAGCGGAAGCGAATTCCAGAGAGATGCAGTTCGGGGAATAAAAAAAATTCTGATAAGCAGAAGGTCTGCAGTATGGCTGTATGACATTGCAGTCATGAGCTCTACCAGATGCCCATGTAACACGGGGAAAGTCTTGTGAGGCGGCACATTGGATGGAATTTCGTCTGAGCATTTGCCACAAAAGCATCTGTACTGTAAAACAATGCAAGGGAGGCAACATTCCTTCTTACTTGTAGGGGAGGTAGTTTTTTAGTAATAGTAATGTTGTTAATTCCAACAGTTTTGTTTTGAATTTTGTCTAGATGTTTTAATGCAACTTGTCCACATCCATTCCACAAAGGTGAGCAATATCCAAGCTGAGAGAGCACATGACTCTTATAAATTATTGCTAACTGCTCGTCAGTGAAGAAGTTACGGACTCTGTACAATAATCCAATTTTCTTTGAGGCGGTTTTAGCAAGTGATCTGACATGAGAGGTCCAGCTGAGGGCATCGTTAAGTGAAACACAAAGTATTTTAATACTTTTGGAGATGGGGATTTTTGTAGCACTGAAGGTAATATACGAATCTGGCCACATCTGTCTATTATTAAATTGAATGTATTTGGTTTTACTAGCATTAAATGAGACAAGGTTATTTTGTCCCAATTGACTGATCCTAGATAAGTCTTGATTTATGGAGATGGCTGCACTGAGTTAAGAGTTAGAGATATCAGACTTTGTAAATGGGTGTTTGAGTGTGAATGATCTACGAAGTTTTGAGTAATTTGCATATGAATGGATGGGATTGTGGGCGACAGATAAAAGATCATTAATATGAACCAGGAATAGGGTTGGCGCTAGAACTGATCCTTGTGACCTGCCAGCATTGAGTGGATTTTGGAATAAACATCATCCACTTTTACTTTTATTTTTCTGTTGCTGAGATATGAGGAAAGCAGAGAAACAAAAGATATTAGTCCATAGCAAGGAAGTTTGGATAGCAGGGAACGATGTCACACTCTGTCGAAAGCTTTAGAAATATTAAGGGCTACTGCATGAGTTTCTCCATGTTGGTAAACTGACTGATGGATGGTATGGGTCAGGAGATTGAGAACGTCAATGGTGGATCATTTGTGGCGAGAACCATATTGCCTGTCACTAATTAAGTTGTTGGATTGAAGGTGTTTAACTATGTGTTTATTAATTACAATTTCAAATACTTTACCAAGAGAAGATGTGACAGCAATTGGTCTGTAATCAGAGGGGTCAGAGGAACTTCCTTTTGTTTGAAATTGGGTGGATTTTGGCTTCTTTCCATGAATTATGGAATGAAGAAGAATGTATGCATAGTCTGAATAATTTAGCTAGAACAGAGGCAAATTCTGGAGAAAACTTTCTCAAAACATGTGGAGGAATTCCATCAGGGCCTGGAGCTTCGTTGTTGGTAAATTGTCTAGGAGAGTCAAGTTCTAGTACTGGGACTTTCTAGCTGACTTCCTGTACAGTAGAATTTCTGGCAAATGTACTGACAAAGATATTCACTTTACCATATGGGTCACTTGTAATGTTGCCATCTGAAGATTTTACTAGTGGAGTGGGTGATGACTTGTCAAAGTTATTATTGAAAGAACTGAGGGTTGACCAGAATATTCTATTGTCTTTGGGGTTGTTAAGTAGTTTTGATGCTTGATTTTGAAGAAAGTTTGATTTAGCGAGATTTATAACAGCTTTTGCATGGTTTCTGGAAATTTTAAATTGACAGAGTGATTCAGACGTTTTTTATTTGAAGTAAGAGCTATATGCTAATGGCTTTTTGGGTCGTTTCTCTGCACAATTGCCATCAAATCGTTTTGGAGAGTACGATCTTTTAGTGAGCTGTTGACTTGATATGAATACATCCATACCAACTAGCATTAAATCATTAATTTGGGACTGGGTAGAACTGACATCACTAGAGAAGAAAGACTGCCATGGAATGTCAGCAAGACAATATGTAAATCCATCCCAGTTTGCCCTGTCAAAGTGCCACTGGGTCACCCTGACATGTTCATAACAGAGAGGTCTGGGGGTGCCGACTAATGAAACTTTGGTGAGGTTGTGGTCAGAGGATCCAAGTGGCAACAGTACTTCTATCCTATATGTATCTGGATTATTTGTCAGGAATAAATCCCAGAGATGGGCATTTTGGTCAGGATTATGAGGTATTCTGGTTGGTTACTTTACCAAAAGTGTGAGATTAACCAATTCTGAAAACAGCTTGCATTCTAGACCTGTATCGTCAGTCCTGGCGAATGTGATAACTTTCTACTATGTACAGTAGTGGTCATAAATAATCACCTATACTCCGGTACACTGTGCCTCAGGCTGGCTCCTTTATGCGTGGCAAGTCACATTGGAGTAAGAGGGACTGAGAGGGAGGGGCCAGAGAGAGAAGGAAAGGTGGGTGGGGGGACGAGTGATGATGCTGGGGTGAAGTAAGGATGAGGAAGGAGGGTAGGTAGGAGAGGGATAATTAAATGCGAAATGGTGGCCAAATAATTTGTTTATTTTCCTTCATTCAGGGCAAAATATAAAAGAGTTGATATTCGGGAGATAATGCTGCATTACACCTTGTATAGTGGCGTCAGATAACAAGCTTTAGATAAGTGGTGATATCAAGGGGTGACTCTTGTGAGAAATATACTGACATGACACATCAAATTTTAGTGCAGAGCCATCGAAACTGTGTGGGCCCAGATTGTCAACGTGTGGAAGCCAGAGAACGAGAGGTCACGGGCCCGCCTTCTCCAGCACACCAAGGACGAGTGGGAGCTGTTCAGACGAAACCAGCAAACCATCAACAACATTGTTTCCTCAGTGCCAAGAAAACTGCAAGAGGTTATTGAGGCAGGAGGCCACTGGACTACTTACTAAGGCTTTCCTGGTTGCTATGGCTTGACCATTGTCGATAAACACTGACGTAGATATATTTTGGGAGTTTGGGTAGGATTTTGTTTAATTTTCCCTCTAACACATTATAAGAGATACTGTTATTATATCCACCCATGTGCACAGACATCAAAGTTATTTATCTTTAATGCGCAATTATTTTATTAACCTCACACACACACACCACAAAGCTAGCCAGGAGACAGGGCGTGTGTGCTGGGCAATCTCCTGGCCCTGTCTTCCCCATTAGTATTCTAAAGTCAGCCCATACTCCATTGACTGGGCTCATGTATGGCCCGGCCCACACTATAGGTGCAGGAAATCTGTAAACGAATGAACTATTTAATAACCTTTTCATATAGAGATGCCAAAAAACAATTGCCATGAGGGTGACTGTATAGAGTGTATACCGAGAGGATGATCATATTTACTATGGATACAGCAATGTCAAAGGTTGCATATGATATTTAGTTCCAAATAATAATTACATATAAGGGTAGAGGACATTTCTTACACAAACATTATGGAATTTAAAGCCATCCAAATTCCATTGTGTGTCCGAAGTCAAAATATACGGATAAACACAAATATTTGGCTCCGCACTAGTGTTTGATCTGTCACGTCAGTATATTTCTCTCATGAGTTAGCCCTTGATATCACCACCTGTCTAAAGCTTGTTATCTGACGTCGCTATACAAGGTGTAATGCAGCATTATCTATAGAATATTAACTTCTTTATATCATGCCCTGAATGAAAGAAAATAGACAAATTGTGTGACCACCACTTCGCATTTCATTCTCCCCCCCTACCTACCCTCCATCCCCTCCCTCACTCCACCCCCGCTACATCACTCGTCCCCCCACCCACCTTTCCTTCTCTCTCTGGCCCCTCCCTCTCAGCCCCTCTTACTCTAGAGTGACTTGCCGCGCATAAAGGAGCTAGCCTGAGGCACGGGGTACAGGACAATAGGTGATTATTTATGACCACGACTGTACATTAAAATCACCCAAAACTGTAATTTCAGTGCTAAGGGTAAAGTTAAGGTTACTCAACTGTGTGGATGTGGAGAGTCAAATACGAGTACACTGGGGTCTGAGGAAGCATTAACCTCTAAAGTACACAATGTGCTCAGCTGGTCTGTCCCTCCAGCCGCAGTACAGGGTCGATTTTTCGACTT
>NW_027644796.1:0-12987 GCF_032717465.1 Coenobita brevimanus | reverse complement strand
TACATTTTACTTGTACTGTATAGCATAAGGTGTTAATTCGTAATCCTAGTGAGGTTTTTGTGATTCATGTATGGTTTATTGTCAGCTATTAGTAATAATATTTTGTATCTGTAATAATATATCTTGCATTCACTGATCATTACCCGGTTTTCTCATTTTATCAGGGCTGACTTAGATAAATTTACTCTTGCTAATTTCTTGTTAATAGAGGCTATTGCGGTTAACCATATATTTAACCTGTTTTTTGCCATTACATTATCCTTATGAGTCCTGAATGTTTAATTGTTAGTTTGAGCATTAAACTATAACTTGTAATTTTACCTCTTTTGTTTTGAACCTGGAACTTTACGGGACAGTAGTGATTTTTAGTATTCTTACTTAAAGTGTACATTATCTTTCTCTGTTCCGTAACATAAATTTGGCGACCTCTTATCAGGATATTCAGGATATTATCATAAGGATATTGCTTGATATTTTGTGACTGTGATTATTCATGATGTCTACTATTACTACACTTGATGAAACCAAAGATTTTTTGTCAAATGTGCAAACAGTGTGTGATGTAGAAAACAGAACAAAGAATGAACTTAAGCTTGTTGCTCAACAGTTGGGAATTGCAGTTCACTCTCATCATTCTAAAGATCAAATTGTTGGCATGATTAATAAAAGCTTGTTTAATGTAACTCCTCCAAATGAGCAAACGCAGATTGAAATAGCTAAGCTACAGCTAGCTCTGCAGGAGGCTCGTGTTAAGGAGGCTGAGTTTCAGGCACGTGCTAAGGAGGCTGAGTCTCAGGCTAAGGAGGCTGAGTCTCAGGCTCGTATTCAGGAGGCACAAATTGAACTTGCTAGGATTCAGGCAGACCATGAGTATCACATGAAACAAGGTGGAACTGGATCATCTAGCTCTGATGATTTTGATGTGGCTAAAAATGTTAAACTTGTCCCTCCTTTTAATGAATCTGATTTAACAAAGTATTTTCAGTTGTTTGAGAGGGTAGCTACATGTTTTAATTGGCCCAAAGAGTATTGACCAGTACTCCTTCAAACTGTTCTCACAGGTATAGCTCAAGTAACTTATGCATTTTTGCCTCAGGGTCAATGTGATAATTATGATGTAGTTAAGAGCTTGATTCTTAAGGCCTATGAGCTTGTTCCTGAAGCCTATAGAGTAAAATTTAGGACAACTTATAAGCAAGATAAGCAATCCCATGTTGAGTATGCAAAAATCAAGGAAGATCTGTTAGAGCAGTGATTAAATTCTAAGAATGTGGATTCTGATTTTGACAAATTTAAGCAGATGATTTTGCTGGAGGACTTCAAAAGGTGTATTAATAATGATGTAAGCCTATATCTTGATGAGAAAAGAATAGATAATTTGTCTGATGCTACAGTTTTAGCTGATAAATATGTTCTCACTCACAAGAGATATTCTAAACAAAAAGGAAAGCTGAGAGTAAGTACGTTGCCTCTACTCGGAGTACAGGTAACAGGAAAGAGAATAAAGATGATGTTTCTCAGGAAGTAAATACCAGCTTCACCTCTAGATTTCAGAAAAGTAAATGTACTTATTGTAGTAAGTTGGTCATACTACGGAGAAATGTTTCAGGAGACAGTGTGATGTGAACAAAAAGGAGTCTTTAAATATTCAGTCAATTGGTCTAGTGTCCACCCTTGAGAGTTCCCAGAATTCTTTAACTGAGTTAACTGAACCTGCTTTGAGGGGTAAATTAAATCCTCATGATGAAGCTCCTCTTTTGAGCAGTAACGTGGGTGACACTTTCAAGAGTTCATGTGCTAATTTCCTGTCTGATGGTTTTGTCAGTCCTCTGGACAGTAATGACAGGAAATCAGTTCAAATATATCGTGATACAGGTGCTTGCCAATCCCTTATGCTGACCAGTGTTCTAGGCTCTAATGTTAATTCCTCTGATGAAACTGTAATCTTACAAGGTGTAGGGAATAATTACTTCTCTGTCCCTCTTTGCAGAGTGAATTTAGAGTCTGGTTTTGTTAATGGTTCCGTTATGGTTGGGTTGGTTGAGACACTCCCAATGTCAGGTGTAACTTTCTTACTTGGAAATGATATTGGTGGAAGTCAAGTGTGTCCAGCTCCTCAGTTGTCTAGTGAGCCAGTGGCTGCGGCCCAGGATTGTGGTGCCCCTGATGTGTTCTCTGCATGTGCTGTCACTAGGGCTAAGTCTAAAGTTACTGGTGATTTAGAGGATAATGATGATGATGATGTTATCCTAGCTGATACTTTTCTTGCTAATTTGGACCACTCACCGGATGAGGCAGTACCCCGTAGTGTTGATAATTTGTCTCGTCAAGAGTTGGTTGAGTTGCAGGTTGCTGACCCTGAGTTGAAAGGTCTATCTAACTCTGCTTGCAGTGAGGAAGAGTCAGCTGGTGCTTCTACTTGTTATTATATAAAGTCAGGAGTACTTATGAGAAAGTGGAGACCCCCAACAGCATCAGCCGAATATGAATGGGAGGTTGTACATCAAGTTGTCATCCCTCGTGTTTGTAGGCAGGATATCATTAGAGTGGCTCATGATTCCAGTTTGGCAGGACACCTTGGAGTGAGGAAGACTGTGGCACGCATTTTGAAACACTTCTACTGGCCAGGTATCTTCAGGGATGTTTCCTGGTATTGTAAGTCTTGTCACACCTGTCAAGTTGTGGGGAAGTGTAATCAGACCGAAAAGGTTGCACCTCTAGTTCCCATTCCTCCTTTTGAGGCGCCATTCACCCTTGTGTTGGTGGATATTGTGGGCCCTCTTCCTAAGACTTCTTCAGGATTGTCTTATGTGTTGACCCTGATTGATATGGCTACTCGTTATCCTGAAGCCATTCCACTTAGAAATATCTCAGCAAAGAACGTGGTTAAGGAAATGCTAGGGTTCTTCACAAAGTTTGGTCTGCCCAAGGAGGTACAGTCAGACCGGGAAGTAATTTCATGTCAAATGTTTTCAAGCAGTCTCTGAAAGAGTTGGGCCTCACCCAGATCACGTCTTCAGCTTACCATTCCCAGACCCAAGGAGCATTGGAGAGATATCATCAAACACTCAAATCGATGCTCAAGAAATACTGTTTGGAACATCAGAAAGACTGGGATAAAGGTCTTCCATTCGTTGTATTTGCCGCAAGAGAATCTCCAGATGAATCACTGGGCTTCTCACCTTTTGAACTACTGTTTGGCCATGAAGTAAGAGGACCCCTTAAGTTACTCAAGGAATGCTGGCTGTCAGAGGAAGATGACGTCAACCTGCTGGAGTATGTGATGAAGTTCAAAGAACGGCTGTCCACAGCTTTACAGCTGGCGAGAGAGAATTTAGGAGCTGCTCAGAAGATGAAAACTTGGTATGATAAGAAGTCCAGGTTACGCCACTTTCAGCCAGGAGATCAGGTTTTTATTCTGCTACCGGTGCATGGGCAACCTCTTCAAGCCAAGTTTAGTGGTCCTTATTTCGTGGAGAAGAAACTCAGTGATGTCAACTATGTCATCGCCACACCAGATCGTAGAAAGAACAAGCAACTTTGTGACATCAACATGCTAAAGTTATATCACAGGCGGGACGAAAATAACCCAGTCTGCACTGTAGCTGTTCCACCCGAGTCTGCAAGTGAAGTTCTCCCATGCAGCATGAGCCTGAGTGATAGTTTGGGGAAGAATCCTGATATCATGAATGATCTCCAGACTAAGCTTTCTCATCTAGCTCCCGAGGAACGGCAGGAGTTTTCGGCATTACTGCAGGAGTACCCGCAAGTGTTCTGTGCCACTCCAGGAAGAACCACTGTGTTGATGCATTATGTCGATGTTGGAGACGCAAAGCCAATTAAACTGCCTCCTTACCGTGTGAACCCAGTGAAAGTTCCTCTTATCCAGAATGAGCTTGGCTACCTGTTGGACCACAAGGTGATTGAGCCCTGCCAGAGTGAGTGGAGTTCTCCTGTTACTCTAGTCCCTAAGCCAGGTGGGTCACAGCGGCTTTGCATCGACTACAGACGTGTTAATCAGATAACCAAAACAGACACTTACCCTCTCCCTCGTGTGGAAGATTGCATAGACAAGATCGGAAAGGCTAGGTACATAAGTAAGTTTGATTTGTTAAAGGGATACTGGCAAGTACCTATGACTGAACGTGCTAGGGAGATCTCATTTTTTGTAACACTAGGAAAGACTTTTGCATGTTCTGTAATGCCATATGGTATGAAGAATGCACCACTCACATTTCAGAAGCTCACGAATGTTGTAACAGAGGGTTTGGCAGGGTGTGTTGTTTATATTGATGATGTATTAATCTTCAGTGACAACTGGAAAGATCACCTATGCCATGTCAGTAAATTTCTTGAGCGTTTGGTTCAGGCTAATCTTGTAGCTATTTTATCAAAGTGTGAGTTTGGTCAAGCTAAAGTTCATTATCTTGGGTACGTAATTGGTGATGGACATGTTGCACCAGCAGCAGCTAAGGTTCAGGTTATAAGTGATCTTCCCAGACCTAAAAGTAGGAAAGAGCTACAAAGATTTTTGGGAATGGTAGGTTACTACAGGAGATTTGTTCTTAACTTTTCAATTCTTGTATCACCACTTACAGACCTACTGAAAAAGGGAGTTAAATTTGTCTGGACCGATAACTGTGAATCATCTTTCAGCAAACTTAAAGCTATCCTATTAAGTCAGCCAGTGCTCGCTACTCCAAATTTTGCTAAGCCTTTTAAGATGGCTGTTGATGCAAGTGATACAGGAGCTGGGGCTGTTTTGCTGCAAGAGGATGATCAGGGTATTGAACACCCTGTATCTTATTACAGTAAGAAGTTCACTCCACCTTAAAAAAACTACTCAACTATTGAGAAAGAGCTTTTGGCCTTGATTTTGGGTTTACAGCATTTTTCATTTTATTTGTGTTCTGGTTTTGACCCCATAGTCATTTATACCGATCATAACCCACTGAAATTCCTTAGTAAGTTTAAAGATAAAAATTAGAGATTGACAAGATGGAGTCTACTTCTTCAGGGGTATTCATTAGACATACAACATGTCAAGGGGAAAGAAAATGTTATTGCAGATTGCTTATCTAGACTTTAGACAGATTGTTTTAGAGTAATAAGAAATTTCCTTTGTAAATTTCTTTTTCTTTGTGGGGAGGTGTTACATAGCCTATGATTTCATCATCCTTTGTGTAATTCTAACGTACAGTATGCTGCATGTTTGATCACGAGCGTGTTCTACCTCAGTCCCCCCTTCTACCGTTATAGTAGAGTAAGTCGTTCTTTCTGTTGTTCAGAGCAGGATTGTCAACTCTTTTTCCCCTATGGCTTCATTTGCGCGTCCTTCTTACAAGTTGTATCAAGCTCTGCCGGCCCTTATGTAATGAGCTCAGTCTCTGCATTAATTGGCACTTAGATCTACTCCTCATTTTGTTCACATGTCTGTCCTCCCCTGTACAGTTGTTATTTTATGTGAGTGCTCAGGAAGTCTCCAACCATCTAGCAGCTGTGTAATCTGAGTGTAAGTGTTATTACATTTTACTTGTACTGTATAGCATAAGGTGTTAATTCGTAATCCTAGTGAGGTTTTTGTGATTCATGTATGGTTCATATTGCCAGCCATTAGTAATAATATTTTGTATCTGTAATAATATATCTTGCATTCACTGATCATTACCCGGTTTTCTCATTTTATCAGGGCTGACTTAGATAAATTTACTCTTGCTAATTTCTTGTTAATAGAGGCTATTGCGGTTAACCATATATTTAACCTGTTTTTTGCCATTACATTATCCTTATGAGTCCTGAATGTTTAATTGTTAGTTTGAGCATTAAACTATAACTTGTAATTTTACCTCTTTTGTTTTGAACCTGGAACTTTACGGGACAGTAGTGATTTTTAGTATTCTTACTTAAAGTGTACATTATCTTTCTCTGTTCCGTAACATAAATTTGGCGACCTCTTATCAGGATATTCAGGATATTATCATAAGGATATTGCTTGATATTTTGTGACTGTGATTATTCATGATGTCTACTATTACTACACTTGATGAAACCAAAGATTTTTTGTCAAATGTGCAAACAGTGTGTGATGTAGAAAACAGAACAAAGAATGAACTTAAGCTTGTTGCTCAACAGTTGGGAATTGCAGTTCACTCTCATCATTCTAAAGATCAAATTGTTGGCATGATTAATAAAAGCTTGTTTAATGTAACTCCTCCAAATGAGCAAACGCAGATTGAAATAGCTAAGCTACAGCTAGCTCTGCAGGAGGCTCGTGTTAAGGAGGCTGAGTTTCAGGCACGTGCTAAGGAGGCTGAGTCTCAGGCTAAGGAGGCTGAGTCTCAGGCTCGTATTCAGGAGGCACAAATTGAACTTGCTAGGATTCAGGCAGACCATGAGTATCACATGAAACAAGGTGGAACTGGATCATCTAGCTCTGATGATTTTGATGTGGCTAAAAATGTTAAACTTGTCCCTCCTTTTAATGAATCTGATTTAACAAAGTATTTTCAGTTGTTTGAGAGGGTAGCTACATGTTTTAATTGGCCCAAAGAGTATTGACCAGTACTCCTTCAAACTGTTCTCACAGGTAAAGCTCAAGTAACTTATGCATTTTTGCCTCAGGGTCAATGTGATAATTATGATGTAGTTAAGAGCTTGATTCTTAAGGCCTATGAGCTTGTTCCTGAAGCCTATAGAGTAAAATTTAGGACAACTTATAAGCAAGATAAGCAATCCCATGTTGAGTATGCAAAAATCAAGGAAGATCTGTTAGAGCAGTGATTAAATTCTAAGAATGTGGATTCTGATTTTGACAAATTTAAGCAGATGATTTTGCTGGAGGACTTCAAAAGGTGTATTAATAATGATGTAAGCCTATATCTTGATGAGAAAAGAATAGATAATTTGTCTGATGCTACAGTTTTAGCTGATAAATATGTTCTCACTCTCAAGAGATATTCTAAAGAAAAAGGAAAGCTGAGAGTAAGTACGTTGCCTCTACTCGGAGTACAGGTAACAGGAAAGAGAATAAAGATGATGTTTCTCAGGAAGTAAATACCAGCTTCACCTCTAGATTTCAGAAAAGTAAATGTACTTATTGTAGTAAGTTGGTCATACTACGGAGAAATGTTTCAGGAGACAGTGTGATGTGAACAAAAAGGAGTCTTTAAATATTCAGTCAATTGGTCTAGTGTCCACCCTTGAGAGTTCCCAGAATTCTTTAACTGAGTTAACTGAACCTGCTTTGAGGGGTAAATTAAATCCTCATGATGAAGCTCCTCTTTTGAGCAGTAACGTGGGTGACACTTTCAAGAGTTCATGTGCTAATTTCCTGTCTGATGGTTTTGTCAGTCCTCTGGACAGTAATGACAGGAAATCAGTTCAAATATATCGTGATACAGGTGCTTGCCAATCCCTTATGCTGACCAGTGTTCTAGGCTCTAATGTTAATTCCTCTGATGAAACTGTAATCTTACAAGGTGTAGGGAATAATTACTTCTCTGTCCCTCTTTGCAGAGTGAATTTAGAGTCTGGTTTTGTTAATGGTTCCGTTATGGTTGGGTTGGTTGAGACACTCCCAATGTCAGGTGTAACTTTCTTACTTGGAAATGATATTGGTGGAAGTCAAGTGTGTCCAGCTCCTCAGTTGTCTAGTGAGCCAGTGGCTGCGGCCCAGGATTGTGGTGCCCCTGATGTGTTCTCTGCATGTGCTGTCACTAGGGCTAAGTCTAAAGTTACTGGTGATTTAGAGGATAATGATGATGATGATGTTATCCTAGCTGACACTTTTCTTGCTAATTTGGACCACTCACCGGATGAGGCAGTACCCCGTAGTGTTGATAATTTGTCTCGTCAAGAGTTGGTTGAGTTGCAGGTTGCTGACCCTGAGTTGAAAGGTCTATCTAACTCTGCTTGCAGTGAGGAAGAGTCAGCTGGTGCTTCTACTTGTTATTATATAAAGTCAGGAGTACTTATGAGAAAGTGGAGACCCCCAACAGCATCAGCCGAATATGAATGGGAGGTTGTACATCAAGTTGTCATCCCTCGTGTTTGTAGGCAGGATATCATTAGAGTGGCTCATGATTCCAGTTTGGCAGGACACCTTGGAGTGAGGAAGACTGTGGCACGCATTTTGAAACACTTCTACTGGCCAGGTATCTTCAGGGATGTTTCCTGGTATTGTAAGTCTTGTCACACCTGTCAAGTTGTGGGGAAGTGTAATCAGACCGAAAAGGTTGCACCTCTAGTTCCCATTCCTCCTTTTGAGGCGCCATTCACCCTTGTGTTGGTGGATATTGTGGGCCCTCTTCCTAAGACTTCTTCAGGATTGTCTTATGTGTTGACCCTGATTGATATGGCTACTCGTTATCCTGAAGCCATTCCACTTAGAAATATCTCAGCAAAGAACGTGGTTAAGGAAATGCTAGGGTTCTTCACAAAGTTTGGTCTGCCCAAGGAGGTACAGTCAGACCGGGAAGTAATTTCATGTCAAATGTTTTCAAGCAGTCTCTGAAAGAGTTGGGCCTCACCCAGATCACGTCTTCAGCTTACCATTCCCAGACCCAAGGAGCATTGGAGAGATATCATCAAACACTCAAATCGATGCTCAAGAAATACTGTTTGGAACATCAGAAAGACTGGGATAAAGGTCTTCCATTCGTTGTATTTGCCGCAAGAGAATCTCCAAATGAATCACTGGGCTTCTCACCTTTTGAACTACTGTTTGGCCATGAAGTAAGAGGACCCCTTAAGTTACTCAAGGAATGCTGGCTGTCAGAGGAAGATGACGTCAACCTGCTGGAGTATGTGATGAAGTTCAAAGAACGGCTGTCCACAGCTTTACAGCTGGCGAGAGAGAATTTAGGAGCTGCTCAGAAGATGAAAACTTGGTATGATAAGAAGTCCAGGTTACGCCACTTTCAGCCAGGAGATCAGGTTTTTATTCTGCTACCGGTGCATGGGCAACCTCTTCAAGCCAAGTTTAGTGGTCCTTATTTCGTGGAGAAGAAACTCAGTGATGTCAACTATGTCATCGCCACACCAGATCGTAGAAAGAACAAGCAACTTTGTGACATCAACATGCTAAAGTTATATCACAGGCGGGACGAAAATAACCCAGTCTGCACTGTAGCTGTTCCACCCGAGTCTGCAAGTGAAGTTCTCCCATGCAGCATGAGCCTGAGTGATAGTTTGGGGAAGAATCCTGATATCATGAATGATCTCCAGACTAAGCTTTCTCATCTAGCTCCCGAGGAACGGCAGGAGTTTTCGGCATTACTGCAGGAGTACCCGCAAGTGTTCTGTGCCACTCCAGGAAGAACCACTGTGTTGATGCATTATGTCGATGTTGGAGACGCAAAGCCAATTAAACTGCCTCCTTACCGTGTGAACCCAGTGAAAGTTCCTCTTATCCAGAATGAGCTTGGCTACCTGTTGGACCACAAGGTGATTGAGCCCTGCCAGAGTGAGTGGAGTTCTCCTGTTACTCTAGTCCCTAAGCCAGGTGGGTCACAGCGGCTTTGCATCGACTACAGACGTGTTAATCAGATAACCAAAACAGACACTTACCCTCTCCCTCGTGTGGAAGATTGCATAGACAAGATCGGAAAGGCTAGGTACATAAGTAAGTTTGATTTGTTAAAGGGATACTGGCAAGTACCTATGACTGAACGTGCTAGGGAGATCTCATTTTTTGTAACACTAGGAAAGACTTTTGCATGTTCTGTAATGCCATATGGTATGAAGAATGCACCACTCACATTTCAGAAGCTCACGAATGTTGTAACAGAGGGTTTGGCAGGGTGTGTTGTTTATATTGATGATGTATTAATCTTCAGTGACAACTGGAAAGATCACCTATGCCATGTCAGTAAATTTCTTGAGCGTTTGGTTCAGGCTAATCTTGTAGCTATTTTATCAAAGTGTGAGTTTGGTCAAGCTAAAGTTCATTATCTTGGGTACGTAATTGGTGATGGACATGTTGCACCAGCAGCAGCTAAGGTTCAGGTTATAAGTGATCTTCCCAGACCTAAAAGTAGGAAAGAGCTACAAAGATTTTTGGGAATGGTAGGTTACTACAGGAGATTTGTTCTTAACTTTTCAATTCTTGTATCACCACTTACAGACCTACTGAAAAAGGGAGTTAAATTTGTCTGGACCGATAACTGTGAATCATCTTTCAGCAAACTTAAAGCTATCCTATTAAGTCAGCCAGTGCTCGCTACTCCAAATTTTGCTAAGCCTTTTAAGATGGCTGTTGATGCAAGTGATACAGGAGCTGGGGCTGTTTTGCTGCAAGAGGATGATCAGGGTATTGAACACCCTGTATCTTATTACAGTAAGAAGTTCACTCCACCTTAAAAAAACTACTCAACTATTGAGAAAGAGCTTTTGGCCTTGATTTTGGGTTTACAGCATTTTTCATTTTATTTGTGTTCTGGTTTTGACCCCATAGTCATTTATACCGATCATAACCCACTGAAATTCCTTAGTAAGTTTAAAGATAAAAATTAGAGATTGACAAGATGGAGTCTACTTCTTCAGGAGTATTCATTAGACATACAACATGTCAAGGGGAAAGAAAATGTTATTGCAGATTGCTTATCTAGACTTTAGACAGATTGTTTTAGAGTAATAAGAAATTTCCTTTGTAAATTTCTTTTTCTTTGTGGGGAGGTGTTACATAGCCTATGATTTCATCATCCTTTGTGTAATTCTAACGTACAGTATGCTGCATGTTTGATCACGAGCGTGTTCTACCTCAGTCCCCCCTTCTACCGTTATAGTAGAGTAAGTCGTTCTTTCTGTTGTTCAGAGCAGGATTGTCAACTCTTTTTCCCCTATGGCTTCATTTGCGCGTCCTTCTTACAAGTTGTATCAAGCTCTGCCGGCCCTTATGTAATGAGCTCAGTCTCTGCATTAATTGGCACTTAGATCTACTCCTCATTTTGTTCACATGTCTGTCCTCCCCTGTACAGTTGTTATTTTATGTGAGTGCTCAGGAAGTCTCCAACCATCTAGCAGCTGTGTAATCTGAGTGTAAGTGTTATTACATTTTACTTGTACTGTATAGCATAAGGTGTTAATTCGTAATCCTAGTGAGGTTTTTGTGATTCATGTATGGTTTATTGTCAGCTATTAGTAATAATATTTTGTATCTGTAATAATATATCTTGCATTCACTGATCATTACCCGGTTTTCTCATTTTATCAGGGCTGACTTAGATAAATTTACTCTTGCTAATTTCTTGTTAATAGAGGCTATTGCGGTTAACCATATATTTAACCTGTTTTTTGCCATTACATTATCCTTATGAGTCCTGAATGTTTAATTGTTAGTTTGAGCATTAAACTATAACTTGTAATTTTACCTCTTTTGTTTTGAACCTGGAACTTTACGGGACAGTAGTGATTTTTAGTATTCTTACTTAAAGTGTACATTATCTTTCTCTGTTCCGTAACATAAATTTGGCGACCTCTTATCAGGATATTCAGGATATTATCATAAGGATATTGCTTGATATTTTGTGACTGTGATTATTCATGATGTCTACTATTACTACACTTGATGAAACCAAAGATTTTTTGTCAAATGTGCAAACAGTGTGTGATGTAGAAAACAGAACAAAGAATGAACTTAAGCTTGTTGCTCAACAGTTGGGAATTGCAGTTCACTCTCATCATTCTAAAGATCAAATTGTTGGCATGATTAATAAAAGCTTGTTTAATGTAACTCCTCCAAATGAGCAAACGCAGATTGAAATAGCTAAGCTACAGCTAGCTCTGCAGGAGGCTCGTGTTAAGGAGGCTGAGTTTCAGGCACGTGCTAAGGAGGCTGAGTCTCAGGCTAAGGAGGCTGAGTCTCAGGCTCGTATTCAGGAGGCACAAATTGAACTTGCTAGGATTCAGGCAGACCATGAGTATCACATGAAACAAGGTGGAACTGGATCATCTAGCTCTGATGATTTTGATGTGGCTAAAAATGTTAAACTTGTCCCTCCTTTTAATGAATCTGATTTAACAAAGTATTTTCAGTTGTTTGAGAGGGTAGCTACATGTTTTAATTGGCCCAAAGAGTATTGACCAGTACTCCTTCAAACTGTTCTCACAGGTAAAGCTCAAGTAACTTATGCATTTTTGCCTCAGGGTCAATGTGATAATTATGATGTAGTTAAGAGCTTGATTCTTAAGGCCTATGAGCTTGTTCCTGAAGCCTATAGAGTAAAATTTAGGACAACTTATAAGCAAGATAAGCAATCCCATGTTGAGTATGCAAAAATCAAAGAAGATCTGTTAGAGCAGTGATTAAATTCTAAGAATGTGGATTCTGATTTTGACAAATTTAAGCAGATGATTTTGCTGGAGGACTTCAAAAGGTGTATTAATAATGATGTAAGCCTATATCTTGATGAGAAAAGAATAGATAATTTGTCTGATGCTACAGTTTTAGCTGATAAATATGTTCTCACTCTCAAGAGATATTCTAAAGAAAAAGGAAAGCTGAGAGTAAGTACGTTGCCTCTACTCGGAGTACAGGTAACAGGAAAGAGAATAAAGATGATGTTTCTCAGGAAGTAAATACCAGCTTCACCTCTAGATTTCAGAAAAGTAAATGTACTTATTGTAGTAAGTTGGTCATACTACGGAGAAATGTTTCAGGAGACAGTGTGATGTGAACAAAAAGGAGTCTTTAAATATTCAGTCAATTGGTCTAGTGTCCACCCTTGAGAGTTCCCAGAATTCTTTAACTGAGTTAACTGAACCTGCTTTGAGGGGTAAATTAAATCCTCATGATGAAGCTCCTCTTTTGAGCAGTAACGTGGGTGACACTTTCAAGAGTTCATGTGCTAATTTCCTGTCTGATGGTTTTGTCAGTCCTCTGGACAGTAATGACAGGAAATCAGTTCAAATATATCGTGATACAGGTGCTTGCCAATCCCTTATGCTGACCAGTGTTCTAGGCTCTAATGTTAATTCCTCTGATGAAAC
>NW_027644795.1:0-4995 GCF_032717465.1 Coenobita brevimanus | reverse complement strand
TTTTTGTCAAATGTGCAAACAGTGTGTGATGTAGAAAACAGAACAATGAATGAACTTAAGCTTGTTGCTCAACAGTTGGGAATTGCAGTTCACTCTCATCATTCTAAAGATCAAATTGTTGGCATGATTAATGAAAGCTTGTTTAATGTAACTCCTCCAAATGAGCAAACGCAGATTGAAATAGCTAAGCTACAGCTAGCTCTGCAGGAGGCTCGTGTTAAGGAGGCTGAGTTTCAGGCACGTGCTAAGGAGGCTGAGTCTCAGGCTAAGGAGGCTGAGTCTCAGGCTCGTATTCAGGAGGCACAAATTGAACTTGCTAGGATTCAGGCAGACCATGAGTATCACATGAAACAAGGTGGAACTGGATCATCTAGCTCTGATGATTTTGATGTGGCTAAAAATGTTAAACTTGTCCCTCCTTTTAATGAATCTGATTTAACAAAGTATTTTCAGTTGTTTGAGAGGGTAGCTACATGTTTTAATTGGCCCAATGAGTATTGACCAGTACTCCTTCAAACTGTTCTCACAGGTAAAGCTCAAGTAACTTATGCATTTTTGCCTCAGGGTCAATGTGATAATTATGATGTAGTTAAGAGCTTGATTCTTAAGGCCTATGAGCTTGTTCCTGAAGCCTATAGAGTAAAATTTAGGACAACTTATAAGCAAGATAAGCAATCCCATGTTGAGTATGCAAAAATCAAAGAAGATCTGTTAGAGCAGTGATTAAATTATAAGAATGTGGATTCTGATTTTGACAAATTTAAGCAGATGATTTTGCTGGAGGACTTCAAAAGGTGTATTAATAATGATGTAAGCCTATATCTTGATGAGAAAAGAATAGATAATTTGTCTGATGCTACAGTTTTAGTTGGTGAATATGTTCTCACTCACAAGAGATATTCTAAAGAAAAAAGGAAAGCTGAGAGTAAGTACGTTGCCTCTACTCGGAGTACAGGTAACAGGAAAGAGAATAAAGATGATGTTTCTCAGGAAGTAAATACCAGCTTCACCTCTAGATTTCAGAAAAGTAAATGTACTTATTGTAGTAAGTTGGTCATACTACGGAGAAATGTTTCAGGAGACAGTGTGATGTGAACAAAAAGGAGTCTTTAAATATTCAGTCAATTGGTCTAGTGTCCACCCTTGAGAGTTCCCAGAATTCTTTAACTGAGTTAACTGAACCTGCTTTGAGGGGTAAATTAAATCCTCATGATGAAGCTCCTCTTTTGAGCAGTAACGTGGGTGACACTTTCAAAAGTTCATGTGCTAATTTCCTGTCTGATGGTTTTGTCAGTCCTCTGGACAGTAATGACAGGAAATCAGTTCAAATATATCGTGATACAGGTGCTTGCCAATCCCTTATGCTGACCAGTGTTCTAGGCTCTAATGTTAATTCCTCTGATGAAACTGTAATCTTACAAGGTGTAGGGAATAATTACTTCTCTGTCCCTCTTTGCAGAGTGAATTTAGAGTCTGGTTTTGTTAATGGTTCCGTTATGGTTGGGTTGGTTGAGACACTCCCAATGTCAGGTGTAACTTTCTTACTTGGAAATGATATTGGTGGAAGTCAAGTGTGTCCAGCTCCTCAGTTGTCTAGTGAGCCAGTGGCTGCGGCCCAGGATTGTGGTGCCCCTGATGTGTTCTCTGCATGTGCTGTCACTAGGGCTAAGTCTAAAGTTACTGGTGATTTAGAGGATAATGATGATGATGATGTTATCCTAGCTGACACTTTTCTTGCTAATTTGGACCACTCACCGGATGAGGCAGTACCCCGTAGTGTTGATAATTTGTCTCGTCAAGAGTTGGTTGAGTTGCAGGTTGCTGACCCTGAGTTGAAAGGTCTATCTAACTCTGCTTGCAGTGAGGAAGAGTCAGCTGGTGCTTCTACTTGTTATTATATAAAGTCAGGAGTACTTATGAGAAAGTGGAGACCCCCAACAGCATCAGCCGAATATGAATGGGAGGTTGTACATCAAGTTGTCATCCCTCGTGTTTGTAGGCAGGATATCATTAGAGTGGCTCATGATTCCAGTTTGGCAGGACACCTTGGAGTGAGGAAGACTGTGGCACGCATTTTGAAACACTTCTACTGGCCAGGTATCTTCAGGGATGTTTCCTGGTATTGTAAGTCTTGTCACACCTGTCAAGTTGTGGGGAAGTGTAATCAGACCGAAAAGGTTGCACCTCTAGTTCCCATTCCTCCTTTTGAGGCGCCATTCACCCTTGTGTTGGTGGATATTGTGGGCCCTCTTCCTAAGACTTCTTCAGGATTGTCTTATGTGTTGACCCTGATTGATATGGCTACTCGTTATCCTGAAGCCATTCCACTTAGAAACATCTCAGCAAAGAACGTGGTTAAGGAAATGCTAGGGTTCTTCACAAAGTTTGGTCTGCCCAAGGAGGTACAGTCAGACCGGGAAGTAATTTCATGTCAAATGTTTTCAAGCAGTCTCTGAAAGAGTTGGGCCTCACCCAGATCACGTCTTCAGCTTACCATTCCCAGACCCAAGGAGCATTGGAGAGATATCATCAAACACTCAAATCGATGCTCAAGAAATACTGTTTGGAACATCAGAAAGACTGGGATAAAGGTCTTCCATTCGTTGTATTTGCCGCAAGAGAATCTCCAAATGAATCACTGGGCTTCTCACCTTTTGAACTACTGTTTGGCCATGAAGTAAGAGGACCCCTTAAGTTACTCAAGGAATGCTGGCTGTCAGAGGAAGATGACGTCAACCTGCTGGAGTATGTGATGAAGTTCAAAGAACGGCTGTCCACAGCTTTACAGCTGGCGAGAGAGAATTTAGGAGCTGCTCAGGAGAAGATGAAAACTTGGTATGATAAGAAGTCCAGGTTACGCCACTTTCAGCCAGGAGATCAGGTTTTTATTCTGCTACCGGTGCATGGGCAACCTCTTCAAGCCAAGTTTAGTGGTCCTTATTTCGTGGAGAAGAAACTCAGTGATGTCAACTATGTCATCGCCACACCAGATCGTAGAAAGAACAAGCAACTTTGTGACATCAACATGCTAAAGTTATATCACAGGCGGGACGAAAATAACCCAGTCTGCACTGTAGCTGTTCCACCCGAGTCTGCAAGTGAAGTTCTCCCATGCAGCATGAGCCTGAGTGATAGTTTGGGGAAGAATCCTGATATCATGAATGATCTCCAGACTAAGCTTTCTCATCTAGCTCCCGAGGAACGGCAGGAGTTTTCGGCATTACTGCAGGAGTACCCGCAAGTGTTCTGTGCCACTCCAGGAAGAACCACTGTGTTGATGCATTATGTCGATGTTGGAGACGCAAAGCCAATTAAACTGCCTCCTTACCGTGTGAACCCAGTGAAAGTTCCTCTTATCCAGAATGAGCTTGGCTACCTGTTGGACCACAAGGTGATTGAGCCCTGCCAGAGTGAGTGGAGTTCTCCTGTTACTCTAGTCCCTAAGCCAGGTGGGTCACAGCGGCTTTGCATCGACTACAGACGTGTTAATCAGATAACCAAAACAGACACTTACCCTCTCCCTCGTGTGGAAGATTGCATAGACAAGATCGGAAAGGCTAGGTACATAAGTAAGTTTGATTTGTTAAAGGGATACTGGCAAGTACCTATGACTGAACGTGCTAGGGAGATCTCATTTTTTGTAACACTAGGAAAGACTTTTGCATGTTCTGTAATGCCATATGGTATGAAGAATGCACCACTCACATTTCAGAAGCTCACGAATGTTGTAACAGAGGGTTTGGCAGGGTGTGTTGTTTATATTGATGATGTATTAATCTTCAGTGACAACTGGAAAGATCACCTATGCCATGTCAGTAAATTTCTTGAGCGTTTGGTTCAGGCTAATCTTGTAGCTATTTTATCAAAGTGTGAGTTTGGTCAAGCTAAAGTTCATTATCTTGGGTACGTAATTGGTGATGGACATGTTGCACCAGCAGCAGCTAAGGTTCAGGTTATAAGTGATCTTCCCAGACCTAAAAGTAGGAAAGAGCTACAAAGATTTTTGGGAATGGTAGGTTACTACAGGAGATTTGTTCTTAACTTTTCAATTCTTGTATCACCACTTACAGACCTACTGAAAAAGGGAGTTAAATTTGTCTGGACCGATAACTGTGAATCATCTTTCAGCAAACTTAAAGCTATCCTATTAAGTCAGCCAGTGCTCGCTACTCCAAATTTTGCTAAGCCTTTTAAGATGGCTGTTGATGCAAGTGATACAGGAGCTGGGGCTGTTTTGCTGCAAGAGGATGATCAGGGTATTGAACACCCTGTATCTTATTACAGTAAGAAGTTCACTCCACCTTAAAAAAACTACTCAACTATTGAGAAAGAGCTTTTGGCCTTGATTTTGGGTTTACAGCATTTTTCATTTTATTTGTGTTCTGGTTTTGACCCCATAGTCATTTATACCGATCATAACCCACTGAAATTCCTTAGTAAGTTTAAAGATAAAAATTAGAGATTGACAAGATGGAGTCTACTTCTTCAGGGGTATTCATTAGACATACAACATGTCAAGGGGAAAGAAAATGTTATTGCAGATTGCTTATCTAGACTTTAGACAGATTGTTTTAGAGTAATAAGAAATTTCCTTTGTAAATTTCTTTTTCTTTGTGGGGAGGTGTTACATAGCCTATGATTTCATCATCCTTTGTGTAATTCTAACGTACAGTATGCTGCATGTTTGATCACGAGCGTGTTCTACCTCAGTCCCCCCTTCTACCGTTATAGTAGAGTAAGTCGTTCTTTCTGTTGTTCAGAGCAGGATTGTCAACTCTTTTTCCCCTATGGCTTCATTTGCGCGTCCTTCTTACAAGTTGTATCAAGCTCTGCCGGCCCTTATGTAATGAGCTCAGTCTCTGCATTAATTGGCACTTAGATCTACTCCTCATTTTGTTCACATGTCTGTCCTCCCCTGTACAGTTGTTATTTTATGTGAGTGCTCAGGAAGTCTCCAACCATCTAGCAGCTGTGTAATCTGAGTGTAAGTGTTAT
>NW_027644794.1:0-4995 GCF_032717465.1 Coenobita brevimanus | reverse complement strand
TGTAATCTTACAAGGTGTAGGGAATAATTACTTCTCTGTCCCTCTTTGCAGAGTGAATTTAGAGTCTGGTTTTGTTAATGGTTCCGTTATGGTTGGGTTGGTTGAGACACTCCCAATGTCAGGTGTAACTTTCTTACTTGGAAATGATATTGGTGGAAGTCAAGTGTGTCCAGCTCCTCAGTTGTCTAGTGAGCCAGTGGCTGCGGCCCAGGATTGTGGTGCCCCTGATGTGTTCTCTGCATGTGCTGTCACTAGGGCTAAGTCTAAAGTTACTGGTGATTTAGAGGATAATGATGATGATGATGTTATCCTAGCTGACACTTTTCTTGCTAATTTGGACCACTCACCGGAGGAGGCAGTACCCCGTAGTGTTGATAATTTGTCTCGTCAAGAGTTGGTTGAGTTGCAGGTTGCTGATCCTGAGTTGAAAGGTCTATCTAACTCTGCTTGCAGTGAGGAAGAGTCAGCTGGTGCTTCTACTTGTTATTATATAAAGTCAGGAGTACTTATGAGAAAGTGGAGACCCCCAACAGCATCAGCCGAATATGAATGGGAGGTTGTACATCAAGTTGTCATCCCTCGTGTTTGTAGGCAGGATATCATTAGAGTGGCTCATGATTCCAGTTTGGCAGGACACCTTGGAGTGAGGAAGACTGTGGCACGCATTTTGAAACACTTCTACTGGCCAGGTATCTTCAGGGATGTTTCCTGGTATTGTAAGTCTTGTCACACCTGTCAAGTTGTGGGGAAGTGTAATCAGACCGAAAAGGTTGCACCTCTAGTTCCCATTCCTCCTTTTGAGGCGCCATTCACCCTTGTGTTGGTGGATATTGTGGGCCCTCTTCCTAAGACTTCTTCAGGATTGTCTTATGTGTTGACCCTGATTGATATGGCTACTCGTTATCCTGAAGCCATTCCACTTAGAAATATCTCAGCAAAGAACGTGGTTAAGGAAATGCTAGGGTTCTTCACAAAGTTTGGTCTGCCCAAGGAGGTACAGTCAGACCGGGGAAGTAATTTCATGTCAAATGTTTTCAAGCAGTCTCTGAAAGAGTTGGGCCTCACCCAGATCACGTCTTCAGCTTACCATTCCCAGACCCAAGGAGCATTGGAGAGATATCATCAAACACTCAAATCGATGCTCAAGAAATACTGTTTGGAACATCAGAAAGACTGGGATAAAGGTCTTCCATTCGTTGTATTTGCCGCAAGAGAATCTCCAAATGAATCACTGGGCTTCTCACCTTTTGAACTACTGTTTGGCCATGAAGTAAGAGGACCCCTTAAGTTACTCAAGGAATGCTGGCTGTCAGAGGAAGATGACGTCAACCTGCTGGAGTATGTGATGAAGTTCAAAGAACGGCTGTCCACAGCTTTACAGCTGGCGAGAGAGAATTTAGGAGCTGCTCAGAAGATGAAAACTTGGTATGATAAGAAGTCCAGGTTACGCCACTTTCAGCCAGGAGATCAGGTTTTTATTCTGCTACCGGTGCATGGGCAACCTCTTCAAGCCAAGTTTAGTGGTCCTTATTTCGTGGAGAAGAAACTCAGTGATGTCAACTATGTCATCGCCACACCAGATCGTAGAAAGAACAAGCAACTTTGTGACATCAACATGCTAAAGTTATATCACAGGCGGGACGAAAATAACCCAGTCTGCACTGTAGCTGTTCCACCCGAGTCTGCAAGTGAAGTTCTCCCATGCAGCATGAGCCTGAGTGATAGTTTGGGGAAGAATCCTGATATCATGAATGATCTCCAGACTAAGCTTTCTCATCTAGCTCCCGAGGAACGGCAGGAGTTTTCGGCATTACTGCAGGAGTACCCGCAAGTGTTCTGTGCCACTCCAGGAAGAACCACTGTGTTGATGCATTATGTCGATGTTGGAGACGCAAAGCCAATTAAACTGCCTCCTTACCGTGTGAACCCAGTGAAAGTTCCTCTTATCCAGAATGAGCTTGGCTACCTGTTGGACCACAAGGTGATTGAGCCCTGCCAGAGTGAGTGGAGTTCTCCTGTTACTCTAGTCCCTAAGCCAGGTGGGTCACAGCGGCTTTGCATCGACTACAGACGTGTTAATCAGATAACCAAAACAGACACTTACCCTCTCCCTCGTGTGGAAGATTGCATAGACAAGATCGGAAAGGCTAGGTACATAAGTAAGTTTGATTTGTTAAAGGGATACTGGCAAGTACCTATGACTGAACGTGCTAGGGAGATCTCATTTTTTGTAACACTAGGAAAGACTTTTGCATGTTCTGTAATGCCATATGGTATGAAGAATGCACCACTCACATTTCAGAAGCTCACGAATGTTGTAACAGAGGGTTTGGCAGGGTGTGTTGTTTATATTGATGATGTATTAATCTTCAGTGACAACTGGAAAGATCACCTATGCCATGTCAGTAAATTTCTTGAGCGTTTGGTTCAGGCTAATCTTGTAGCTATTTTATCAAAGTGTGAGTTTGGTCAAGCTAAAGTTCATTATCTTGGGTACGTAATTGGTGATGGACATGTTGCACCAGCAGCAGCTAAGGTTCAGGTTATAAGTGATCTTCCCAGACCTAAAAGTAGGAAAGAGCTACAAAGATTTTTGGGAATGGTAGGTTACTACAGGAGATTTGTTCTTAACTTTTCAATTCTTGTATCACCACTTACAGACCTACTGAAAAAGGGAGTTAAATTTGTCTGGACCGATAACTGTGAATCATCTTTCAGCAAACTTAAAGCTATCCTATTAAGTCAGCCAGTGCTCGCTACTCCAAATTTTGCTAAGCCTTTTAAGATGGCTGTTGATGCAAGTGATACAGGAGCTGGGGCTGTTTTGCTGCAAGAGGATGATCAGGGTATTGAACACCCTGTATCTTATTACAGTAAGAAGTTCACTCCACCTTAAAAAAACTACTCAACTATTGAGAAAGAGCTTTTGGCCTTGATTTTGGGTTTACAGCATTTTTCATTTTATTTGTGTTCTGGTTTTGACCCCATAGTCATTTATACCGATCATAACCCACTGAAATTCCTTAGTAAGTTTAAAGATAAAAATTAGAGATTGACAAGATGGAGTCTACTTCTTCAGGAGTATTCATTAGACATACAACATGTCAAGGGGAAAGAAAATGTTATTGCAGATTGCTTATCTAGACTTTAGACAGATTGTTTTAGAGTAATAAGAAATTTCCTTTGTAAATTTCTTTTTCTTTGTGGGGAGGTGTTACATAGCCTATGATTTCATCATCCTTTGTGTAATTCTAACGTACAGTATGCTGCATGTTTGATCACGAGCGTGTTCTACCTCGGTCCCCCCTTCTACCGTTATAGTAGAGTAAGTCGTTCTTTCTGTTGTTCAGAGCAGGATTGTCAACTCTTTTTCCCCTATGGCTTCATTTGCGCGTACTTCTTACAAGTTGTATCAAGCTCTGCCGGCCCTTATGTAATGAGCTCAGTCTCTGCATTAATTGGCACTTAGATTTACTCCTCATTTTGTTCACATGTCTGTCCTCCCCTGTACAGTTGTTATTTTATGTGAGTGCTCAGGAAGTCTCCAACCATCTAGCAGCTGTGTAATTTGAGTGTAAGTGTTATTACATTTTACTTGTACTGTATAGCATAAGGTGTTAATTCGTAATCCTAGTGAGGTTTTTGTGATTCATGTATGGTTCATATTGTCAGCCATTAGTAATAATATTTTGTATCTGTAATAATATATCTTGCATTCACTGATCATTACCCGGTTTTCTCATTTTATCAGGGCTGACTTAGATAAATTTACTCTTGCTAATTTCTTGTTAATAGAGGCTATTGCGGTTAACCATATATTTAACCTGTTTTTTGCCATTACATTATCCTTATGAGTCCTGAATGTTTAATTGTTAGTTTGAGCATTAAACTATAACTTGTAATTTTACCTCTTTTGTTTTGAACCTGGAACTTTACGGGACAGTAGTGATTTTTAGTATTCTTACTTAAAGTGTACATTATCTTTCTCTGTTCCGTAACATAAATTTGGCGACCTCTTATCAGGATATTCAGGATATTATCATAAGGATATTGCTTGATATTTTGTGACTGTGATTATTCATGATGTCTACTATTACTACACTTGATGAAACCAAAGATTTTTTGTCAAATGTGCAAACAGTGTGTGATGTAGAAAACAGAACAAAGAATGAACTTAAGCTTGTTGCTCAACAGTTGGGAATTGCAGTTCACTCTCATCATTCTAAAGATCAAATTGTTGGCATGATTAATAAAAGCTTGTTTAATGTAACTCCTCCAAATGAGCAAACGCAGATTGAAATAGCTAAGCTACAGCTAGCTCTGCAGGAGGCTCGTGTTAAGGAGGCTGAGTTTCAGGCACGTGCTAAGGAGGCTGAGTCTCAGGCTAAGGAGGCTGAGTCTCAGGCTCGTATTCAGGAGGCACAAATTGAACTTGCTAGGATTCAGGCAGACCATGAGTATCACATGAAACAAGGTGGAACTGGATCATCTAGCTCTGATGATTTTGATGTGGCTAAAAATGTTAAACTTGTCCCTCCTTTTAATGAATCTGATTTAACAAAGAATTTTCAGTTGTTTGAGAGGGTAGCTACATGTTTTAATTGGCCCAAAGAGTATTGACCAGTACTCCTTCAAACTATTCTCACAGGTAAAGCTCAAGTAACTTATGCATTTTTGCCTCAGGGTCAATGTGATAATTATGATGTAGTTAAGAGCTTGATTCTTAAGGCCTATGAGCTTGTTCCTGAAGCCTATAGAGTAAAATTTAGGACAACTTATAAGCAAGATAAGCAATCCCATGTTGAGTATGCAAAAATCAAAGAAGATCTGTTAGAGCAGTGATTAAATTCTAAGAATGTGGATTCTGATTTTGACAAATTTAAGCAGATGATTTTGCTGGAGGACTTCAAAAGGTGTATTAATAATGATGTAAGCCTATATCTTGATGAGAAAAGAATAGATAATTTGTCTGATGCTACAGTTTTAGCTGATAAA
>NW_027644793.1:0-30825 GCF_032717465.1 Coenobita brevimanus | reverse complement strand
GTGCCAGTGAGTGAGGAGCCTAAAACCACTTTACTATTTTACCCACAAGCACGTTTCAGTCATAATAGTCACCCTTACTTATTACAGGTGAATTCAGAGGGCCTAGTCTATTTGCCCCTATATAATAGAGCCAAACAAGACAAACTGTTTCGGATAGGTACCATTCTAGGCTCATATGAAATCATTGACGACCCTCCTGTAAGTCCAGTCAACTCAGTAACCAAAATCCATAATGACCTGATCCCTACCAGTGATCGAACTGATGAAAGTGGAACTCATGTTCAACGACTCCGAAAGCTAATTGACGAACAGACATGGCCACACTTAGATTCAGCTCAACAAGAAGAATTAGCTAACGTAATTCTGCAACACGATCCTCTCTTCATTTTGGAAAAAGGAGAACTAGGAACCATCAGCGGTCCCTCCGTTCACATTAAAGTAGCAGATCCACAGCCCAGCCGTGGACCGATCTATCGATACCCTGAACAAGCTAAACAGGTGATCGCTGAAATGTTGCAAGACATGGAAGAGAGAGAAATTATTGAAAGATCAATAGCTGCCTGGTTATCTCCTATTGTATTAGTCAACAAGCCGGACGGCAGCAAGCGCATGTGTTTAGATTATCGCCACGTGAATCAACACCTAGCCACGGATATCTATCCACTGCCCAGACTGGAAGAGATAGTCGAGCAGGCCGCAGGCCATAATTACTATGTGACTCTTGATATGCGTGAGGCATATTTTCAAATCATGTTGGACGAGGAAAGTCGTGATTTAACCACATTCAGTGATGGAGTCACACTTTACAGATTTAGGCGCTTACCATTCGGACTAAATTGTTCACCAGCCATATTTTCCCGACGAATGCAGGACATTCTTACTCCATTGTTGAAGCAAGGCTGGGTAAAGAATTATTTGGACGATTTGATAATTTGGGCTGATGACTTCCCCATGTTGTTGAGTCGCTTACAGCAACTATTCACTTTACTCTCACAGAATGGGGCCAAGTTAAATTTAAGCAAATGTAACTTTGGGTTAAAAGAAGTGACCTTTCTTGGCCATAAAATCTCAGCGGCCGGGAGTACGCCGGACCCAAAAAACATAGAGGCTATCAACAAAATGAAAAGACCCACCAAAGTAAAAGAAGTCCGGAGATTCCTTGGAATGTGCGGATTCTACCGAAAACACGTACCTTCGTTCGCAAAAATAGCAGCTCCCCTAACTAAACCAGATCCAGAATAGCGTTCGAATGGTCAGATGAGTGTCAATCTGCTTTTGATCAATTGAAGTCGAGCTTAGTGAATGCGCCAGTATTGGTAAGAGCCAACGTGACTCGACCATTCATTGTAACCACCGACGCGAGCAACACTCATATTGGTGGCGTATTGAGTCAGATCCAACCAGACAACTCCAACTTGCCAATTGGTTACTTTTCCAAAAAGCTCAATCCTTGCGAGAGGAAATATTCCGCCACAGACAAAGAAGCATTGGCAGTTGTTCTCACATGCCGCAACTTTCACCATTACCTGTGGGGTTCCCACTTTACTATCTTGACAGATCATCAACCGCTTACTAGTATATTTAAGCGAAAAACCAAATCCCCACGTATGAACAGATGGATTCTCGAGATGCGTGAGTATGACTACAACGTGCAGTATGTCAAGGGTAAATATAATGTAGTCGCTGATCAACTATCTAGACCTGTCAGAGTGATATTTCACCAGTCAGAAACCAACTGGCTTGGATTTAGTCGAGACGAGACAACAGCTAAGCAACGAGAAGAACCCATGTGGGATGAGTTAGTTAAGTACTTGCGTAGTGAGAAGCTTCCTGCTAAAAGACTACCGAAAGCTATGTTGAGCCAGTTTGCATTGATTGACGAACTATTATATTTTGCCCGTGAAACAAGTGATGGTTGCATCCAATATTGTTTGGTGATTCCTAAGTCAATCAGTAGAGAAGCAATCAAACACGCGCACGAAACCTCAGGACATCTAGGTCAGAAAAAATCTATTAAGAAAGCCGAAGAACTATTCTATTGGCCAAATCTAAAGGTAGATGTATGCGAGTATGTGAAACAGTGTCCCACTTGTCAGAGATTCAAAGGTGAAACTGGGTTGCATCAACCTTGGAAAGGTTTTCCGCCTGTAAGTAAACCATTGGAACGTATCGGGATTGACTTGACTGATATGGTTGCTGGATCTCAGGGTTACCGCTACGTCCTTACTGTGATAGATCATTATAGTAGATTCGTCAAATATTATCCCATCAGGGATAAACATACACAACACATCATACACTGTCTTGGGCAATACTTCACCGACTTTGGGACGCCACGAGGTATCGTGCTGGACAACGGCGGAGAGTTCATGAGTGGAGAGTTCAAGAAGTTCTGCCGGAGGAACCAGGTGGACTTGTTCTACGTCACCCCTTATCATCCCCAGGGAAACTCTACCACTGAAAGGATGCATCGGACAATGAAAAGCATCCTAGCATCTCTCTGCAATGGACATCCCTTACGTTGGCCTCAGCTGCTTCAATCGTGTCAAACCGTCATAAATCAAGCGGTGCACTCGAGTACGGGACAACAACCTTATTATGCCTTCTTCTCACGCCATCCCCCTCGCCTCATTGGTACCTTATTGCCTTCTGTGGATGCAGAGGAGGACGACCTGGCGATAGCACACACTCTCATAAAGGATACGACCCAACGGATGACGAGGCGATACCGGGAAGTGGCCAACAGGCGGAGGAGAGCCCAGAAGGTTGAAGTCAATAGTTTGGTGTGGGCGAAAAAAGAGACCATACAACCGGGTACCTGTAGAAAACTGAATGCCAAATGGGACGGCCCGTATAAAGTGATTGAAGTACTGCTAGATGGAAGTGTTTATATCATTGAAAATGTATTTAGTGAAAAAAAATACAAAGGGCTGCTGAAAAGGTAAAACCATATTACGGTACCGAGGAATGGCTCTTAGAACCGCTGCAACAGGAGCTCGCCCCGGAGCCCGAAGATGAGCGATTACCGCCGCGAGTGAGGACTGCCCCTCGGAGACTCATAGAGGAGTGTTAGAAAAGTAGATAAGTGCATGTGACGAATGTTGTGAAACATAACTGCTTAAAAAGTTATGTTCCGGGTGGACTCATCCCCGAGGAGAGGGTGTAAAAAGGAAAAGAGTGAAGAGTTCCTGTTGGAACCAGGAAGTGCCTTACTTCGAGGGGAGTGATCAATCCCCTCACCTTACAGTTAGCACGGTTTGTGAGGTAGTGGAGTCTTCAGGACAGAATGAGCGCTCACCTCTTGCGGGCGGAAAGCTGGAAACGAAAGGACTGAGTGAATGTGATTGCGAATGGAAGAGTGTAAGGAAGCGCCTCCAGTGGTGATCTCAATCTCGAGAGACCCTGTCGAGCTCAGGTGAGCGACAAGCTTTTCTCCAAAACCTGAGGCTGACTGGGGCATAAATTCCCTCATAACATCTCGAGTAAGGAGTGATCATACCTCCTAATGTAGTGAGTAAGCGACCTTCTGAGGTACGCATCAGGTGTTTAATGTGGACCGACAGGTGCCACCGATTGTGGGGAAAAGTATTCCAATTCAAAGAGTTTATAGCCCCGCTGAGGGGGGTCACCTTGACGTGGTGGCGGGGCTTGAAGCGTGGCTGGCAGTGCCACCTACTTTGGAGGCATGCCTACCTTTGTAGGGTTCGGCATTTGTCAGTGTCGTGGACCAAGCACCCCCTACATCACTGGTAGAGGAGGCCTACTGGTGATGTCAGTCCCTGCCCATTTGCCATCTAGGGCGGGACTGTTGCCTCCCCACGTGTTTGCCGTGCGTGGCGTCCCATAATGCTGGGAGACTGGAGTCCTGGAGGTTGAGTGATGCTGCATGGTGCGCCCTGCAGCTAGCAATACACCTCTTTGGTCCCTTATTCTGGCTAGACGGGTGGCCTGGTTGGGCCCGACCAGGTCAATCGGCTGGTCACTGGCTAGCCATCCAGGCTAGTCACCTAGTGGCTTTAGGGTCAAGCGGGCACTGGGGGACCTGGTGGCTCCTGTCGTCCTGGAGTCACCCTTGTCAGGGTCCCTTGGTGGTTACCTGCGTATACTTTCCCACTACCTCTGGGGTCGCCAGTGGTGCTTTCCCTGGCATATGGCCTCCCCTTGTTGGGCTCCATGGTGGGTGGAGGGGTGGGGGAATGAAGGTAGTTTTTTTCTAATATGGCCACAAAAAAAATTTCATCAGCTGACGACCCTGGTTCTGTCCCTGACCATCCTTCAGAGTCTCCCTCCTGTGCGCCTCATGTGCCTCTGGCTAGTGAGGCCCACATTGCCACCTTGGAACCATACCTGCCTGGTTCCAGTGGTTGGCGGTCAGTGGCCACTACAAAGAAGAAGAGCCGGCAACAGACAACAACATCTTGTGGACTTGCCCGTGAGGTCCTGCCAGGTGTCTATGAGAGGGTTGATTTCCCAAGGTACTACACCATTCGTACTTTGGATGGTCAGCCTATTGGGAATTTAGATATTTTTATGGTTCATCGGCGCATTATGTCAATCTGTGGGAGAGAGCCGAAGATTTCACCTCAGGGGGATGGTAGCCTACTAGTGGAGGTTACATCCCCTGAAGAGGGTTCCCGGCTGGCTGCCCAGTGTAAGGACCCGGATGCGCTATTTACTTGTGTCCCTCATGCTTTTTTCAATCAGAGTCGAGGTGTTGTTTTCTCAAAAGACTTACTCCGCTACAATGAAGAGAAGCTCCTTGAAGAACTCCAGGTCCACAGGGTGGTTAAAGTGGAGAGGTTTCGGAAGAAGGTTGATGGTGTACTTACCCCAACTCCATCCTTGTTGCTGACATTCGACTGTAATGTTCTACCTTCATCCATCAAGGTGGCTTGGTTGTCCCTTAGGGTCAAACCTTTTGTACCAAACCCACGACGTTGCTACCACTGTCAGATGTACGGGCATGTTGGGCGAGTCTGTCGTCGTTTGCAACAGGGCCTCCCAGTGGTGTGTGTCAGTTGTGGAGAATCCACTCATGCAGGACAGGACTGTCCTGGACCTGTTCGTTGTTTGCACTGTGGCGAGGCACATCCTGCTTCATCTAAAGACTGTGCCAGGTTTTGCTTGGAGAAGGAGATCCTTCTCATCCGTAATCGTGATAGAATAAGCTTTTCTGAGGCCAGGAGTAGAGCCATGTCATTTGTTTTCCATAACGGAGTGTCTTATGCGTCAGTTTTGTCCGGTCATAGCCGTCCTCATCGTCCTGTCCAGCAGCAGACTCGAGTTCCTCCTGTTGTGTCAGCTCCTATGCCTTCATCTGTTGATACCATGCCAGTGCAACAATCTCCCGTACTTGCGACGGTTGTCGCTACAGTTCAAGACTCGACCTCTACATCTATGGTATCCCCTAGTAGTCATGGTGCACATTCTTCATTTGCTAAGCGTCATCGTGGTTCCTCAGAGTCTTTGAGTCTTGAAGATCCTCCAAGCAAGGTGTCGGTCGTGGAGTCCACATCCTCTGTAGTTAGTCCATCTGTGCAACAGCCCTCGGACCCTGCTTCTGGGTCTTCGGGGGCTTCTGGGGTGTCAGGTCAGTCTGGCACCTCTTCCTCCGGGGAATCGGATGTTCCTCCTCCGGTTACCTCTGAGGATCCTGTCCTGCCCCCTCCACGTTTGGAGGCCAGGACCCCAATCCCTCCTGCTCGACCTCTTGGTTCACTGGGGGCCCCGGGCAGGGTTCGGAGTAGCTCTTCCTCTCCTGCTGGGCAGCGACGGGTGTCTGTGAAGTCTCCCAACACTTCGCAGACCCCAGGCCCTCGTTCTAGCCATGCTGCTGCCCGTGGCAAGCCCCTTACTGGGCGTATCCGCATTCCCAAGAAGATTGTCTCCCAGGGTCGCTCACTGGTTTCCACTAAGTGACCCTTTCTTTTGTGTATATAGTTCCTCCATTTTAATATTTTTAGTATTTTTTAATGGTTTTCTGTTTGTCCCTCTCCCCTGCCCCTTTTTATTTCCGTAGTTTTAATGGCTAATATTATTCAATGGAACTGCCGTGGTTTACGAGCCAACTGGGAGGAACTCCGTTGGCTTCTGGCTGAGTATTCACCTGTGTGTGTTTGCCTACAAGAGACAATGGTTGGTGATGCTGCGCCTCCCAGCCCACCTGGTTACCAGGTTTTTTATTCAGATCCTCTTCCTGGACAAGGTCATGGTGGGGGTGTGGCTATTCTAGTATGCAGTGACATACCTTTCACTGCTGTGAATCTTAACACTCCACTGCAGGCTGTTGCTCTCCAGATTTTCCTTCCCCGTCGTTATACTGTGTGCTCTTTGTACCTCCCTCCTAGTGCCACTATTGAGAGGGTTGATCTTGAAAATCTTATTCGTGCACTTCCCTCACCCTATTTCTTGCCTGGGTGACATGAACAGTCATCATCCCCTGTGGGGTGGCTCCACAGCTGATGCTAGAGGTACTATGTTAGCCTCCATTGTGGAGGATGTGGACCTGTACATTTTAAATTCTGGTGAAGTTACTTACTTCCATAGTCAAACGGGTATTTTTACTTCTATTGATTTGTCTCTGTGCTCTGCAGGGGTAGCCCTGAATTTTACATGGGCTGTGTTACCAGACTTACATGGCAGTGACCACTTCCCTATTTTATTAAGATCGACACAGAGTGCGCCTCATGTCGTCTTCCCCGCTGGCGCTTGGATAGGGCGGTCTGGCCGGTTTTTGAGGAGCTGTGTTCCCCGAACCGATGTGTGGAGGATTTTGTCAGCACTGATGCTGCTGTTGAGTATTTCACAGACTTACTACACTCGGCGGCACTGCAGAGTATTCCGAGAACAGCTGGTCACTTTCCTTGCCGTCCAGTTCCCTGGTGGACTGATGAGTGTGCTTCTGCTGTTAGGGCTAAACGTGCTGCTTTCTCCCGACTTTGTCGTCACCGAGGTGACCCTGGTTACTTAGCGGCATATAGGAGAGCCCGAGCTCATGCCCAGTGGGTTATGAAGGAGGCTAGGAGGAAGTCTTGGGCATCATTTGTTTCTTCAATTTCTTCACAGACTCCTCTCACAAAAGTGTGGAAACGGGTGAGGAAGATTTCAGGGAAATTTTCTGTTCCCTCTCCTCCTGTTTTATCTCATGCAGGTGTGGTGGTGGCTCATTCTTCGTCTGTTGCCGAGATATTTGCAGCTCATTTTGCTAATGTCTCTAGGAAGGACACCTCATCCCCGTCGGCACGCCGCCGACGGCACCTGGAATCTTTGGGCATTAGTTTTCCATCTACTGCGGAGGAGTCGTATAATGTTGCTTTTTCTGCTTCTGAACTTCAGATGGCATTGTCGCAGTGTCGTGACTCGTCTCCAGGCTTGGATGATGTCCCATATGCCTTCTTACACCACTTGCCTGATGCAGCCCTTCATTTTCTGTTGTCACTGTATAACAGAATTTGGTGCAATGGTGGGTTTCCGACCTCATGGGGTGTTGCTGTGGTTCTCCCCATCCCTAAGCCGGGTAAGGATCACTTGCAGGCCACTAATTATCGCCCTATCTCGCTGACATCTTGCCTTTGTAAGGTCCTCGAAAAGATGGTGAATAGTCGGCTCATGTGGTACTTAGAGAAGGGTGGTTACTTGTCTCCAGTCCAGTGTGGGTTTTGGAAGATGCGGTCGACCACAGATGCTCTCCTTTCTTTAGAATCTTCCATCTGCCAGGCTTTTGCAACTAACCAGCATCATATCACAGTGTTCTTTGATTTGGAGAAGGCGTACGACACTTCCTGGCGTCATGGTATATTGCAATCTCTTTATGAGTTTGGTCTCCGTGGGCAACTCCCCACTTTTATCCGGGAGTTTTTATCTAATCGTTTTATTCGGGTCCGAGTCGGGAGTGAGCTGTCTACTGCACGTCCCCTTGAGGATGGTGTGCCACAAGGGAGCATACTAAGTGTTACCCTTTTCGCAGTGGCAATTAACAGCGTTATTTCTGTGCTCCCTGATGGTGTTCGTGGCTCTCTTTATGTTGACGATTTATCAATCTCTGTCACTGCCTCACGGATGTCAATGGCAGAAAGGAGGATGCAGATGGCTCTCAACCGTGTCTCTAGATGGGCTGATGAACGAGGTTTTCGATTTTCCTTCAAGAAGACCGTTGCCATGCATTTTTGTCGCATTCGTGGAGTCCACCCTGACCCAAACCTTTTTTAGATGGGCGATGGGCGTCGTATTTCGTGTTTAAAGGAAACCCGGTTTTTAGGGCTGATTTTTGACAGCCGGTTGACTTGGGTCCCTCACTTGAGGTACGTAAAAGCTGAGTGTCTCAGAGCATTGGGTCTCTTGAAAGTTTTAGCGCACACATACTGGGGAGCTGATACAAGACCCTCCTCCTCTTGCATCAGTCTCTGATTTTATCCAAACTTCATTATGGATGTAAAGTTTATTCCTCTGCCTCAGAAGCCCGGCTTCGTATTTTAGATTCCATACATCATGCTGGTGTTCGTCTCGCCACTGGGGCATTCCGATCTTCCCCGATTTCGAGTTTGTTGGCTGATGCTGGTGTCCTTCCTCTAGACTTGCTCCACTCTTCCCTTTTGATGAGATGTTGGTATCGCTTATCTCGTCTCCCAGACTCCGTGCCCTTTCTCAAGGCCTCTCAAGATTCTCGGTCACCTATTTTTGCCACTCGGCCATCCTTTCCAAAGCCCTTTGGTTTCAGGGTGCAGTCGATTATGTCTAGCTTCTCTGTTCCTTCTGTGCCGATCACTCCCCACCGTGTCCCGAGGGTGGGCTACTGGCTTCTCCCCAGGGTGACATTTTGTCGTTTCTTCTCATCCAGTAAGGCCTCCCTTCCTTCTCAGGTTTTATTTTCTCTGTTTTTAGAGCATTCCTCTTCTCATGGGGACTCCATACCAGTTTATACTGATGGATCTAAGTCTGATGCGGGTGTGGGCTTTGGTGTGGTGTTTCCCACCTTCTGTCGAGGTAGGAGCCTCCCTGTGACTGCTTCTGTTTTTACGGCTGAGCTGACTGCTATTTTTTTTGCCCTTCAGATTCTCTTCACTCTCCCCCACACTGCTTTTACTGTTTTTAGTGACTCACGAAGTGCTCTTTCTGCAATGGAGTCTTTTAATCCCTCTCATCCTTTGGTTTTATCCATTTTAGAGTGGCTTTTCCTTTTAGGGCGTCGTGGACGTCGTGTAGATTTCTGTTGGGTTCCAGCTCATGTAGGAGTGGCAGGGAATGAACGAGCTGATCAGCTGGCCAAGGCGGCAGCGGCTCGTCCCCCTCTTGCACAGTCCCCTCTGTATCGTCTGCCTGCTGCAGATATGCGCTCCTTTATTGCCTTCAGGGTTTGCTGCTGTTGGCAGGAGCATTGGGATGCTGTGGGTGCCAATAAGTTGCGCTCGATTTGCCAGAAGGTGGGCTCATTCAGTTACCAGGGCTTCCCTCGTCAATGGGAGACTGCTTTGTGCCGCCTCCGCATTGGCCACACCCGTTTCTCTCACGGTTTTTAATGGAGAGGGCTCCTCCTCCATTCTGTGATGACTGTCTGGTTCCCTTGACTGTTCGGCACCTGTTGGTGGAGTGTCCTAGTCTTGAGGATTTGCGGCGTCGGTTCCTCTCTGACCACCAAACGGATGGAGGTGTGTATCATCTTTCCTCCGTGCTTGGGGAGGATGCCTGTGCCTTGGGAGGGGCAACCCTCTCCTTTGTGAAGGAGGCAGGACTTCTTAAAGATATTTAGAATTTCTCCTTTTTTTATTGTGTGGCTTATCCTCTATTTTTAGTTTTTTGCTTTTTACTTCTTTGTTATACGGCGGCATATGACCCTGGCAGTTGCGCCGCCATGATTATTATGAAAAAAAAAAAAAAAAAAGTGTTTATAGCAGTTATCAGAGTAACAACATTCCATCCATGCACATGTCATAGAAAATTGACTTGGGTAAAATTTGTTTTCCGAACGTGGGAGCCGTGTAGTGCCACACATTTGATATTCATGTATGTGTTTAGTAGTACTGTAATTTTAAGTTAGATAGGGTGTAACCTGAATATTAGTCTATAAGTTCCTACCCTAAGTAGTAATTCATATATTAATAATTAATGTAGGGTTAACTATTTTTACATATATGTATCTCTGTATCTATGCAGTGGGTGATGTAATTGTAGATGTTGAGCTATGGGAATTCCTCAGTCAAGCCGAGTAATGAAAGACACATGCGAGCAGCTTATCCCCTCCCTTTATGCGTCGTTGCCGGGCGCCGAGTTTAAACCTTAAACAGAGTAATGATGAATATACAATTCTTTCCGTAACCTAGTTGTGAAATGTTTGTTAATGAAGCTGCTAGAACACAAGTATGTAAGATTAGCAGTCCAAAAGGCCTAAATAATGTCATTTGTGAGGATTTAAAGTTCCGTTTATCTTGGCCGTCACTAGATGGCATGAGCTGCTTTCAGATTCAAATTGAAATAGTGATAGAATCAGTATCTAAATTAAGTAAGGAATAAATCCCAAATTTTCCCCAATTCAATCAAAAGTCTTGTCGTCATGGGTACACTGCTAAATAAATTGTAAAGAGAATTGAAACCCACCATATTTCAAAAACATAATCTCATTTGAGCTAGCAGTGGCGTCCTGTGGTGCCCGACAGGCCCCACTTGCTGCCCAGACATCGTGTGTAACAGACGTTCGTTTAGGTGAGTCGTCCACATTTCTTCTTCCTCCCCCTCTTTTTCTTTGTTTAATCTTTACTTATTATGAACTATGAGAAGTAATATTGTTGAGAGTTTAACGTAGAGTGACTTGCTGCCCAGACATCGTGTGTAACAGACGTTCGTTTAGTTCCCCAGACACCGGCGACGTCCGTGGGAGCACGCCATTATTCCCAAGTATTGCCCATAGACTTTTACACTTACACTTACACTACTCACGAGTTATTTTTACAAACCGAAGGTAGTTGATGTGTTATTAATGATCCTATCAAGTGAACTTTTTTTGTAGATAAGGAATAGAAATATAAAAGTGATATGTTCTGTAACGGAAAGGAAAAAGTCAAATTCCTTAACTGTTCTCTTTCTTTAAAATTAATTTATTAGAAAAAATATAATCAGGAGCGTGGAAGGGAACTTACTGATTGTGAGCAATAATGTGATATTTGAGTTGTACCTCGAGGCTAAACAAGCCCGAGTGATTGAGGTGTTCCTGGTGATTGTATTTCTTTTTTTTTTAATTATTCCTCGAGGCTAGACAGGCCCGAGAGGTTATGTATTTTCTAGTGATTATATAACATTGTTCATGATGAACTGTAAATAACACTGACTTGATGTGGGAATCGAGAAAATTACATGAGGAGAATACCTTATATGGGTGAAAGATGAACACAAATAATCATTCTTATTGACTCGAGGCTATGCCAGCCCGAACAGACAAATCATACCCGTAAAAGTGTCCCTGTCTTGAGGCCATTGTTGAGCCCAAGAGTAACGGCCAAAAAAGAAAGTAAAGTACAACGACTCCATACCTCGCGTGTATCAAATTGTTTCGTCTGGTAATAATGTTAGAGGAATGATCACCCAAAAGTCTTAGTAACATTTACAATCTTCTCATACTAAAAAGGGTCATGTAATAAAAAATGTTTTTGTGGAAATTAACAGAATTATTAAAGTAGAGTAAAGTATATAGCATTTTCTTTTCTTTATTAGTATACCTAATCAAGGAAATTATGTCCTCAAGCCAAATTCACTCCCCTTCCAATTCAAGATTCCTTCGCTGAGGGAACGACAACCACCTGAGGTACTGACTAAATCTAAACTCGGCCAAAAACTACAAACGCTACCACAATTCATTCTTTTCATAAATATTTACCATCCACTATATTAAGTCGAGTACCATTTGTATATCCATGGGTGAGTTGATCAGTACCCACAACAGGTAAGAAAATACATACCCCTATCATCATTACACTGGTGTCAGCCAGTAGCATAAAAATTCTTAGCATCACACTGGTGAATACCGGTGGGATAGCAGCACCTACTATTACACTGGTGTCAACTGGTGGGATAAAGTTTCAGGTTTTACACTGGTGGCAGCGGTGGGATATTCATCGTTCCCAAATTAGTGGCGTTGGTGAGAAAATGAAGGGAAGTGAAAAGTAAAGAGAATATTTCAAAATTTAATTTCCTTTCTTTTTGTGAGTAAGAATAGTATATTAGTCACCATGTCTCTATATGGACAGTTGTTTGCTCAGACGCAGCTGGAGGCTGATCGTCCGTCACAAGTAGGGCGAGATCATGTAACCATTCAATTGGATGAGGCTGAGGAACAGTTCGATGCTACTAACAGAACGCTGCTGTCACACTCGACCCCTTGTTCACACATTATGAGTTCACACCACTCTCTCACAAAACCGCGCGATATCCCAATTTTGGAATTAAATCAGCTACAAGGGATAGAAGCTACATCTCGCCTCGAAATGTTTTGTGAGGCGGTGGAACAGACTCACACTAGCAACGCAACTAGAATCCAGGTTGCCAAGAGTCGAATGGGTTCTGAATTGGCCACTTTTATTCGTAACTATCAAAAGAAACATTTTGCACTGTCATGGCCCGAGCTTAAAAATTCTTGAATACGGAGTTTGCCATCGAGCTGAGTGTAGATCGAGCTTGGCAAGAGTTAGAGAACATGACCTATGACTGGGAGGAATCACCCCAGGCGTTTGTACATAGGTTCATGTGTAAGCATGCGGCTCTCGAAACAAAGTTCCCGAAAGAAAAGTTTCCCTCGCGAGATAAAAGGATCAAGAAGAAACTGTGGTATGGTCTTCCGCTTGAGTCTAGGGAAAAATTGGAAGGTTACCTTGATGACGGATATCCACTCCGTAAATTCATTGACAGGATCGAAAATGAAAGGCAGCTTCTCGAAGAGAGGTATACCACCAGAGTTAATGCAATGCCGGATAGAGACAATAAAAGTGAAAATCCCTCAGATACCAATGTAGTTGATAATCCACCAAGACCATCCCGTGATAACTGCCAATCCGAGTCAGACAAGGAAGTGACTGAATTGAGAGCTCAATTAAGGGATTTGAAAACAAATTTAGAACAACTCAATCAAAAACAATCTACTGAAACACCGAGGCGAAAATACTGTAGTCATTGTTTGAAGAGTTCACACACGTTGCAAGAATGTTGGGCTAAACCCCCACCAGGCCACTGTTTTGATTGCCATAGGTTGGGATGTTGTAGAGGCAGTAATGATTGCCAAGGGCGCATAAACCGCAGCGCAGCGATGCGGGACAATAACATTTCACCCACCCACTCCAAATGCGAGGCAGACCGCCACTCAAAGTTCCCCCATCAGGCTATTTGACTAACCGCAGGTATAACATCGCCCACAATAAGTGTCAACGTGAATAATAAAATAGTGGAAGCTGTTGTTGACACAGGGAGTGGATATACCTTACTTAAAGAGGCCACTGCGAAGCGGTTAGGAACGGGAATAAATACGAGGAGAAATCCACCGAGATTACAGGGAGTCACAGGAGCGCCACTCCGTATCCTGGGTATGGTCAAAGTAGATATTAGAGTGGGAGATGAGAAAGTTCATCAACAGTGGTGTCCAGTCGTTCCGAACGCCTACTTGACTACTGAAATGTTGTTGGGATGTGATGTCCTCGGACAATCTCCGTTGATCTGGAATGGTGCACAACGAGCGCTAATGTGGGGAGGAGCCCCGTACGTCGTGAACTACGTTCCGCGGCGAAAGGGAAAAGTTGAACGAGTCCAGGCCACACCTATCAGAGCCGTCAGGAACCCTCAACAGTTGAAACAAATTAATCTTGTAACAGTAGAGAGACTCACCCCATATCAAACCAAATTCATTGCCGTGCCAGTGAGTGAGGAGCCTAAAACCACTTTACTATTTTACCCACAAGCACGTTTCAGTCATAATAGTCACCCTTACTTATTACAGGTGAATTCAGAGGGCCTAGTCTATTTGCCCCTCAATAATAGAGCCAAACAAGACAAACTGTTTCGGATAGGTACCATTCTAGGCTCATATGAAATCATTGACGACCCTCCTGTAAGTCCAGTCAACTCAGTAACCAAAATCCATAATGACCTGATCCCTACCAGTGATCGAACTGATGAAAGTGGAACTCGTGTTCAACGACTCCGAAAGCTAATTGACGAACAGACATGGCCACACTTAGATTCAGCTCAACAAGAAGAATTAGCTAACGTAATTCTGCAACACGATCCTCTCTTCATTTTGGAAAAAGGAGAACTAGGAACCATCAGCGGTCCCTCCATTCACATTAAAGTAGCAGATCCACAGCCCAGCCGTGGACCGATCTATCGATACCCTGAACAAGCTAAACAGGTGATCGCTGAAATGTTGCAAGACATGGAAGAGAGAGAAATTATTGAAAGATCAACAGCTGCCTGGTTATCTCCTATTGTATTAGTCAACAAGCCGGACGGCAGCAAGCGCATGTGTTTAGATTATCGCCACGTGAATCAACACCTAGCCACGGATATCTATCCACTGCCCAGACTGGAAGAGATAGTCGAGCAGGCCGCAGGTCATAATTACTATGTGACTCTTGATATGCGTGAGGCATATTTTCAAATCATGTTGGACGAGGAAAGTCGTGATTTAACCACATTCAGTGATGGAGTCACACTTTACAGATTTAGGCGCTTACCATTCGGACTAAAATGTTCACCAGCCATATTTTCCCGACGAATGCAGGACATTCTTACTCCATTGTTGAAGCAAGGCTGGGTAAAGAATTATTTGGACGATTTGATAATTTGGGCTGATGACTTCCCCATGTTGTTGAGTCGCTTACAGCAACTATTCACTTTACTCTCACAGAATGGGGCCAAGTTAAATTTAAGCAAATGTACCTTTGGGTTAAAAGAAGTGACCTTTCTTGGCCATAAAATCTCAGCGGCCGGGAGTACGCCGGACCCAAAAAACATAGAGGCTATCAACAAAATGAAAAGACCCACCAAAGTAAAAGAAGTCCGGAGATTCCTTGGAATGTGCGGATTCTACCGAAAACACGTACCTTCGTTCGCAAAAATAGCAGCTCCCCTAACTAACTTAACCAGATCCAGAATAGCGTTCGAATGGTCAGATGAGTGTCAATCTGCTTTTGATCAATTGAAGTCGAGCTTAGTGAATGCGCCAGTATTGGTAAGAGCCAACGTGACTCGACCATTCATTGTAACCACCGACGCGAGCAACACTCATATTGGTGGCGTATTGAGTCAGATCCAACCAGACAACTCCAACTTGCCAATTGGTTACTTTTCCAAAAAGCTCAATCCTTGCGAGAGGAAATATTCCGCCACAGACAAAGAAGCATTGGCAGTTGTTCTCACATGCCGCAACTTTCACCATTACCTGTGGGGTTCCCACTTTACTATCTTGACAGATCATCAACCGCTTACTAGTATATTTAAGCGAAAAACCAAATCCCCACGTATGAACAGATGGATTCTCGAGATGCGTGAGTACGACTACAACGTGCAGTATGTCAAGGGTAAATATAATGTAGTCGCTGATCAACTATCTAGACCTGTCAGAGTGATATTCCACCAGTCAGAAACCAACTGGCTTGGATTTAGTCGAGACGAGATGAGAGCTAAGCAATGAGAAGAACCCATGTGGGATGAGTTAGTTAAGTACTTGCGTAGTGAGAAGCTTCCTGCTAAAAGACTACCGAAAGCTATGTTGAGCCAGTTTGCATTGATTGACGAACTATTATATTTTGCCCGTGAAACAAGTGATGGTTGCATCCAATATTGTTTGGTGATTCCTAAGTCAATCAGTAGAGAAGCAATCAAACACGCGCACGAAACCTCAGGACATCTAGGTCAGAAAAAATCTATTAAGAAAGCCGAAGAACTATTCTATTGGCCAAATCTAAAGGTAGATGTATGCGAGTATGTGAAACAGTGTCCCACTTGTCAGAGATTCAAAGGTGAAACTGGGTTGCAGCAACCTTGGAAAGGTTTTCCGCCTGTAAGTAAACCATTGGAACGTATCGGGATTGACTTGACTGATATGGTTGCTGGATCTCAGGGTTACCGCTACGTCCTTACTGTGATAGATCATTATAGTAGATTCGTCAAATATTATCCCATCAGGGATAAACATACACAACACATCATACACTGTCTTGGGCAATACTTCACCGACTTTGGGACGCCACGAGGTATCGTGCTGGACAACGGCGGAGAGTTCATGAGTGGAGAGTTCAAGAAGTTCTGCCGGAGGAACCAGGTGGACTTGTTCTACGTCACCCCTTATCATCCCCAGGGAAACTCTACCACTGAAAGGATGCATCGGACAATGAAAAGCATCCTAGCATCTCTCTGCAATGGACATCCCTTACGTTGGCCTCAGCTGCTTCAATCGTGTCAAACCGTCATAAATCAAGCGGTGCACTCGAGCACGGGACAACAACCTTATTATGCCTTCTTCTCACGCCATCCCCCTCACCTCATTGGTACCTTATTGCCTTCTGTGGATGAAGAGGAGGACGACCTGGCGATAGCACACACTCTCATAAAGGATACGACCCAACGGATGACGAGGCGATACCGGGAAGTGGCCAACAGGCGGAGGAGAGCCCAGAAGGTTGAAGTCAATAGTTTGGTGTGGGCGAAAAAAGAGACCATACAACCGGGTACCTGTAGAAAACTGAATGCCAAATGGGACGGCCCGTATAAAGTGATTGAAGTACTGCTAGATGGAAGTGTTTATATCATTGAAAATGTATTTAGTGAAAAAAAATACAAAGGGCTGCTGAAAAGGTAAAACCATATTACGGTACCGAGGAATGGCTCTTAGAACCGCTGCAACAGGAGCTCGCCCCGGAGCCCGAAGATGAGCGATTACCGCCGCGAGTGAGGACTGCCCCTCGGAGACTCATAGAGGAGTGTTAGAAAAGTAGATAAGTGCATGTGACGAATGTTGTGAAACATAACTGCTTAAAAAGTTATGTTCCGGGTGGACTCATCCCCGAGGAGAGGGTGTAAAAAGGAAAAGAGTGAAGAGTTCCTGTTGGAACCGGGAAGTGCCTTACTTCGAGGGGAGTGATCAATCCCCTCACCTTACAGTTAGCACGGTTTGTGAGGTAGTGGAGTCTTCAGGACAGAATGAGCGCTCACCTCTTGCGGGCGGAAAGCTGGAAACGAAAGGACTGAGTGAATGTGATTGCGAATGGAAGAGTGTAAGGAAGCGCCTCCAGTGGTGATCTCAATCTCGAGAGACCCTGTCGAGCTCAGGTGAGCGACAAGCTTTTCTCCAAAACCTGAGGCTGACTGGGGCATAAATTCCCTCATAACATCTCGAGTAAGGAGTGATCATACCTCCTAATGTAGTGAGTAAGCGACCTTCCGAGGTACGCATCAGGTGTTTAATGTGGACCGACAGGTGCCACCGATTGTGGGGAAAAGTATTCCAATTCAAAGTGTTTATAGCCCCGCTGAGGGGGGTCACCTTGACGTGGTGGCGGGGCTTGAAGCGTGGCTGGCAGTGCCACCTACTTTGGAGGCATGCCTACCTTTGTAGGGTTCGGCATTTGTCAGTGTCGTGGACCAAGCACCCCCTACATCACTGGTAGAGGAGGCCTACTGGTGATGTCAGTCCCTGCCCATTTGCCATCTAGGGCGGGACTGTTGCCTCCCCACGTGTTTGCCGTGCGTGGCGTCCCATAATGCTGGGAGACTGGAGTCCTGGAGGTTGAGTGATGCTGCATGGTGCGCCCTGCAGCTAGCAATACACCTCTTTGGTCCCTTATTCTGGCTAGACGGGTGGCCTGGTTGGGCCCGACCAGGTCAATCGGCTGGTCACTGGCTAGCCATCCAGGCTAGTCACCTAGTGGCTTTAGGGTCAAGCGGGCACTGGGGGACCTGGTGGCTCCTATCGTCCTGGAGTCACCCTTGTCAGGGTCCCTTGGTGGTTACCTGCGTATACTTTCCCACTACCTCTGGGGTCGCCAGTGGTGCTTTCCCTGGCATATGGCCTCCCCTTGTTGGGCTCCATGGTGGGTGGAGGGGTGGGGGAATGAAGGTAGTTTTTTCTAATATGGCCACAAAAAAAATTTCATCAGCTGACGACCCTGGTTCTGTCCCTGACCATCCTTCAGAGTCTCCCTCCTGTGCGCCTCATGTGCCTCTGGCTAGTGAGGCCCACATTGCCACCTTGGAACCATACCTGCCTGGTTCCAGTGGTTGGCGGTCAGTGGCCACTACAAAGAAGAAGAGCCGGCAACAGACAACAACATCTTGTGGACTTGCCCGTGAGGTCCTGCCAGGTGTCTATGAGAGGGTTGATTTCCCAAGGTACTACACCATTCGTACTTTGGATGGTCAGCCTATTGGGAATTTAGATATTTTTATGGTTCATCTGCGCATTATGTCAATCTGTGGGAGAGAGCCGAAGATTTCACCTCAGGGGGATGGTAGCCTACTAGTGGAGGTTACATCCCCTGAAGAGGGTTCCCGGCTGGCTGCCCAGTGTAAGGACCCGGATGCGCTATTTACTTGTGTCCCTCATGCTTTTTTCAATCAGAGTCGAGGTGTTGTTTTCTCAAAAGACTTACTCCGCTACAATGAAGAGAAGCTCCTTGAAGAACTCCAGGTCCACAGGGTGGTTAAAGTGGAGAGGTTTCGGAAGAAGGTTGATGGTGTACTTACCCCAACTCCATCCTTGTTGCTGACATTCGACTGTAATGTTCTACCTTCATCCATCAAGGTGGCTTGGTTGTCCCTTAGGGTCAAACCTTTTGTACCAAACCCACGACGTTGCTACCACTGTCAGATGTACGGGCATGTTGGGCGAGTCTGTCGTCGTTTGCAACAGGGCCTCCCAGTGGTGTGTGTCAGTTGTGGAGAATCCACTCATGCAGGACAGGACTGTCCTGGACCTGTTCGTTGTTTGCACTGTGGCGAGGCACATCCTGCTTCATCTAAAGACTGTGCCAGGTTTTGCTTGGAGAAGGAGATCCTTCTCATCCGTAATCGTGATAGAATAAGCTTTTCTGAGGCCAGGAGTAGAGCCATGTCATTTGTTTTCCGTAACGGAGTGTCTTATGCGTCAGTTTTGTCCGGTCATAGCCGTCCTCATCGTCCTGTCCAGCAGCAGACTCGAGTTCCTCCTGTTGTGTCAGCTCCTATGCCTTCATCTGTTGATACCATGCCAGTGCAACAATCTCCCGTACTTGCGACGGTTGTCGCTACAGTTCAAGACTCGACCTCTACATCTATGGTATCCCCTAGTAGTCATGGTGCACATTCTTCATTTGCTAAGCGTCATCGTGGTTCCTCAGAGTCTTTGAGTCTTGAAGATCCTCCAAGCAAGGTGTCGGTCGTGGAGTCCACATCCTCTGTAGTTAGTCCATCTGTGCAACAGCCCTCGGACCCTGCTTCTGGGTCTTCGGGGGCTTCTGGGGTGTCAGGTCAGTCTGGCACCTCTTCCTCCGGGGAATCGGATGTTCCTCCTCCGGTTACCTCTGAGGATCCTGTCCTGCCCCCTCCACGTTTGGAGGCCAGGACCCCAATCCCTCCTGCTCGACCTCTTGGTTCACTGGGGGCCCCGGGCAGGGTTCGGAGTAGCTCTTCCTCTCCTGCTGGGCAGCGACGGGTGTCTGTGAAGTCTCCCAACACTTCGCAGACCCCAGGCCCTCGTTCTAGCCATGCTGCTGCCCGTGGCAAGCCCCTTACTGGGCGTATCCGCATTCCCAAGAAGATTGTCTCCCAGGGTCGCTCACTGGTTTCCACTAAGTGACCCTTTCTTTTGTGTATATAGTTCCTCCATTTTAATATTTTTAGTATTTTTTAATGGTTTTCTGTTTGTCCCTCTCCCCTGCCCCTTTTTATTTCCGTAGTTTTAATGGGTAATATTATTCAATGGAACTGCCGTGGTTTACGAGCCAACTGGGAGGAACTCCGTTGGCTTCTGGCTGAGTATTCACCTGTGTGTGTTTGCCTACAAGAGACAATGGTTGGTGATGCTGCGCCTCCCAGCCCACCTGGTTACCAGGTTTTTTATTCAGATCCTCTTCCTGGACAAGGTCATGGTGGGGGTGTGGCTATTCTAGTATGCAGTGACATACCTTTCACTGCTGTGAATCTTAACACTCCACTGCAGGCTGTTGCTCTCCAGATTTTCCTTCCCCGTCGTTATACTGTGTGCTCTTTGTACCTCCCTCCTAGTGCCACTATTGAGAGGGTTGATCTTGAAAAATTTATTCGTGCACTTCCCTCACCCTATTTCTTGCTGGGTGACATGAACAGTCATCATCCCCTGTGGGGTGGCTCCACAGCTGATGCTAGAGGTACTATGTTAGCCTCCATTGTGGAGGATGTGGACCTGTACATTTTAAATTCTGGTGAAGTTACTTACTTCCATAGTCAAACGGGTATTTTTACTTCTATTGATTTGTCTCTGTGCTCTGCAGGGGTAGCCCTGAATTTTACATGGGCTGTGTTACCAGACTTACATGGCAGTGACCACTTCCCTATTTTATTAAGATCGACACAGAGTGCGCCTCGGCGTCGTCTTCCCCGCTGGCGCTTGGATAGGGCGGTCTGGCCGGTTTTGAGGAGCTGTGTTCCCCGAACCGATGTGTGGAGGATTTTGTCAGCACTGATGCTGCTGTTGAGTATTTCACAGACTTACTACACTCGGCGGCACTGCAGAGTATTCCGAGAACAGCTGGTCACTTTCCTTGCTGTCCAGTTCCCTGGTGGACTGATGAGTGTGCTTCTGCTGTTAGGGCTAAACGTGCTGCTTTCTCCCGACTTCGTCGTCACCGAGGTGACCCTGGTTACTTAGCGGCATATAGGAGAGCCCGAGCTCATGCCCGGTGGGTTATGAAGGAGGCTAGGAGGAAGTCTTGGGCATCATTTGTTTCTTCAATTTCTTCACAGACTCCTCTCACAAAAGTGTGGAAACGGGTGAGGAAGATTTCAGGAAATTTCCTGTTCCCTCTCCTCCTGTTTTATCTCATGCAGGTGTGGTGGTGGCTCATTCTTCGTCTGTTGCCGAGATATTTGCAGCTCATTTTGCTAATGTCTCTAGGAAGGACACCTCATCCCCGTCGGCACGCCGCCGACGGCACCTGGAATCTTTGGGCATTAGTTTTCCATCTACTGCGGAGGAGTCGTATAATGTTGCTTTTTCTGCTTCTGAACTTCAGATGGCATTGTCGCAGTGTCGTGACTCGTCTCCAGGCTTGGATGATGTCCCATATGCCTTCTTACACCACTTGCCTGATGCAGCCCTTCATTTTCTGTTGTCACTGTATAACAGAATTTGGTGCAATGGTGGGTTTCCGACCTCATGGGGTGTTGCTGTGGTTCTCCCCATCCCTAAGCCGGGTAAGGATCACTTGCAGGCCACTAATTATCGCCCTATCTCGCTGACATCTTGCCTTTGTAAGGTCCTCGAAAAGATGGTGAATAGTCGGCTCATGTGGTACTTGGAGAAGGGTGGTTACTTGTCTCCAGTCCAGTGTGGGTTTCGGAAGATGCGGTCGACCACAGATGCTCTCCTTTCTTTAGAATCTTCCATCTGCCAGGCTTTTGCAACTAACCAGCATCATATCACAGTGTTCTTTGATTTGGAGAAGGCGTACGACACTTCCTGGCGTCATGGTATATTGCAATCTCTTTATGAGTTTGGTCTCCGTGGGCAACTCCCCACTTTTATCCGGGAGTTTTTATCTAATCGTTTTATTCGGGTCCGAGTCGGGAGTGAGCTGTCTACTGCACGTCCCCTTGAGGATGGTGTGCCACAAGGGAGCATACTAAGTGTTACCCTTTTCGCAGTGGCAATTAACAGCGTTATTTCTGTGCTCCCTGATGGTGTTCGTGGCTCTCTTTATGTTGACGATTTATCAATCTCTGTCACTGCCTCACGGATGTCAATGGCAGAAAGGAGGATGCAGATGGCTCTCAACCGTGTCTCTAGATGGGCTGATGAACGAGGTTTTCGATTTTCCTTCAAGAAGACCGTTGCCATGCATTTTTGTCGCATTCGTGGAGTCCACCCTGACCCAAACCTTTTTTTAGATGGGCGTCGTATTTCGTGTTTAAAGGAAACCCGGTTTTTAGGGCTGATTTTTGACAGCCGGTTGACTTGGGTCCCTCACTTGAGGTACGTAAAAGCTGAGTGTCTCAGAGCATTGGGTCTCTTGAAAGTTTTAGCGCACACATACTGGGGAGCTGATACAAGACCCTCCTCCTCTTGCATCAGTCTCTGATTTTATCCAAACTTCATTATGGATGTAAAGTTTATTCCTCTGCCTCAGAAGCCCGGCTTCGTATTTTAGATTCCATACATCATGCTGGTGTTCGTCTCGCCACTGGGGCATTCCGATCTTCCCCGATTTCGAGTTTGTTGGCTGATGCTGGTGTCCTTCCTCTAGACTTGCTCCACTCTTCCCTTTTGATGAGATGTTGGTATCGCTTATCTCGTCTCCCAGACTCCGTGCCCTTTCTCAAGGCCTCTCAAGATTCTCGGTCACCTATTTTTGCCACTCGGCCATCCTTTCCAAAGCCCTTTGGTTTCAGGGTGCAGTCGATTATGTCTAGCTTCTCTGTTCCTTCTGTGCCGATCACTCCCCACCGTGTCCCGAGGGTGGGCTACTGGCTTCTCCCCAGGGTGACATTTTGTCGTTTCTTCTCATCCAGTAAGGCCTCCCTTCCTTCTCAGGTTTTATTTTCTCTGTTTTTAGAGCATTCCTCTTCTCATGGGGACTCCATACCAGTTTATACTGATGGATCTAAGTCTGATGCGGGTGTGGGCTTTGGTGTGGTGTTTCCCACCTTCTGTCGAGGTAGGAGCCTCCCTGTGACTGCTTCTGTTTTTACGGCTGAGCTGACTGCTATTTTTTTTGCCCTTCAGATTCTCTTCACTCTCCCCCACACTGCTTTTACTGTTTTTAGTGACTCACGAAGTGCCCTCTTTCTGCAATGGAGTCTTTTAATCCCTCTCATCCTTTGGTTTTATCCATTTTAGAGTGGCTTTTCCTTTTAGGGCGTCGTGGACGTCGTGTAGATTTCTGTTGGGTTCCAGCTCATGTAGGAGTGGCAGGGAATGAACGAGCTGATCAGCTGGCCAAGGCGGCAGCGGCTCGTCCCCCTCTTGCACAGTCCCCTCTGTATCGTCTGCCTGCTGCAGATATGCGCTCCTTTATTGCCTTCAGGGTTTGCTGCTGTTGGCAGGAGCATTGGGATGCTGTGGGTGCCAATAAGTTGCGCTCGATTTGCCAGAAGGTGGGCTCATTCAGTTACCAGGGCTTCCCTCGTCAATGGGAGACTGCTTTGTGCCGCCTCCGCATTGGCCACACCCGTTTCTCTCACGGTTTTTTAATGGAGAGGGCTCCTCCTCCATTCTGTGATGACTGTCTGGTTCCCTTGACTGTTCGGCACCTGTTGGTGGAGTGTCCTAGTCTTGAGGATTTGCGGCGTCGGTTCCTCTCTGACCACCAAACGGATGGAGGTGTGTATCATCTTTCCTCCGTGCTTGGGGAGGATGCCTGTGCCTTGGGAGGGGCAACCCTCTCCTTTGTGAAGGAGGCAGGACTTCTTAAAGATATTTAGAATTTCTCCTTTTTTTATTGTGTGGCTTATCCTCTATTTTTAGTTTTTTGCTTTTTACTTCTTTGTTATACGGCGGCATATGACCCTGGCAGTTGCGCCGCCATGATTATGAAAAAAAAAAAAAAAAAAAGTGTTTATAGCAGTTATCAGAGTAACAACATTCCATCCATGCACATGTCATAGAAAATTGACTTGGGTAAAATTTGTTTTCCGAACGTGGGAGCCGTGTAGTGCCACACATTTGATATTCATGTATGTGTTTAGTAGTACTGTAATTTTAAGTTAGATAGGGTGTAACCTGAATATTAGTCTATAAGTTCCTACCCTAAGTAGTAATTCATATATTAATAATTAATGTAGGGTTAACTATTTTTACATATATGTATCTCTGTATCTATGCAGTGGGTGATGTAATTGTAGATGTTGAGCTATGGGAATTCCTCAGTCAAGCCGAGTAATGAAAGACACATGCGAGCAGCTTATCCCCTCCCTTTATGCGTCGTTGCCGGGCGCCGAGTTTAAACCTTAAACAGAGTAATGATGAATATACAATTCTTTCCGTAACCTAGTTGTGAAATGTTTGTTAATGAAGCTGCTAGAACACAAGTATGTAAGATTAGCAGTCCAAAAGGCCTAAATAATGTCATTTGTGAGGATTTAAAGTTCCGTTTATCTTGGCCGTCACTAGATGGCATGAGCTGCTTTCAGATTCAAATTGAAATAGTGATAGAATCAGTATCTAAATTAAGTAAGGAATAAATCCCAAATTTTCCCCAATTCAATCAAAAGTCTTGTCGTCATGGGTACACTGCTAAATAAATTGTAAAGAGAATTGAAACCCACCATATTTCAAAAACATAATCTCATTTGAGCTAGCAGTGGCGTCGTGTGTTGTGTCCGACAGACCCCACTTGCTGCCCAGACATCGTGTGTAACAGACGTTCGTTTAGGTGAGTCGTCCACATTTCTTCTTCCTCCCCCTCTTTTTCTTTGTTTAATCTTTACTTATTATGAACTATGAGAAGTAATATTGTTGAGAGTTTAACGTAGAGTGACTTGCTGCCCAGACATCGTGTGTAACAGACGTTCGTTTAGTTCCCCAGACACCGGCGACGTCCGTGGGAGCACGCCATTATTCCCAAGTATTGCCCATAGACTTTTACACTTACACTTACACTACTCACGAGTTATTTTTACAAACCGAAGGTAGTTGATGTGTTATTAATGATCCTATGAAGTGAACTATTTAAGTAGATAAGGAATAGAAATATAAAAGTGATATGTTCTGTAACGGAAAGGAAAAAGTCAAATTCCTTAACTGTTCTCTTTCTTTAAAATTAATTTATTAGAAAAAATATAATCAGGAGCGTGGAAGGGAACTTACTGATTGTGAGCAATAATGTGATATTTGAGTTGTACCTCGAGGCTAAACAAGCCCGAGTGATTGAGGTGTTCCTGGTGATTGTATTTCTTTTTTTGAATTATTCCTCGAGGCTAGACAGGCCCGAGAGGTTATGTATTTTCTAGTGATTATATAACATTGTTGATGATGAACTGTAAATAACACTGACTTGATGTGGGAATCGAGAAAATTACATGAGGAGAATACCTTATATGGGTGAAAGATGAACACAAATAATCATTCTTATTGACTCGAGGCTATGCCAGCCCGAACAGACAAATCATACCCTTAAATGTGTCCCTGTCTTGTGGCCATTGTTGAGCCCAAGAGTAACGGCCAAAAAAGAAAGTAAAGTACAACGACTCCATACCTCGCGTGTATCAAATTGTTTCGTCTGGTAATAATGTTAGAGGAATGATCACCCAAAAGTCTTAGTAACATTTACAATCTTCTCATACTAAAAAGGGTCATGTAATAAAAAATGTTTTTGTGGAAATTAACAGAATTATTAAAGTAGAGTAAAGTATATAGCATTTTTCTTTTCTTTATTAGTATACCTAATCAAGGAAATTATGTCCTCAAGCCAAATTCACTCCCCTTCCAATTCAAGATTCCTTCGCTGAGGGAACGACAACCACCTGAGGTACTGACTAAATCTAAACTCGGCCAAAAACTACAAACGCTACCACAATTCATTCTTTTCATAAATATTTACCATCCACTATATTAAGTCGAGTACCATTTGTATATCCATGGGTGAGTTGATCAGTACCCACAACAGGTAAGAAAATACATACCCCTATCATCATTACACTGGTGTCAGCCAGTAGCATAAAAATTCTTAGCATCACACTGGTGAATACCGGTGGGATAGCAGCACCTACTATTACACTGGTGTCAACTGGTGGGATAAAGTTTCAGGTTTTACACTGGTGGCAGCGGTGGGATATTCATCGTTCCCAAATTAGTGGCGTTGGTGAGAAAATGAAGGGAAGTGAAAAGTAAAGAGAATATTTCAAAATTTAATTTCCTTTCTTTTTGTGAGTAAGAATAGTATATTAGTCACCATGTCTCTATATGGACAGTTGTTTGCTCAGTCGCAGCCGGAAGCTGATCGTCCGTCACAAGTAGGGCGAGATCATGTAACCATTCAATTGGATGAGGCTGAGGAACAGTTCGGTGCTACTAACAGAACGCTGCTGTCACACTCGACCCCTTGTTCACATATTATGAGTTCACACCACTCTCTCACAAAACCGCACGATATCCCAATTTTGGAATTAAATCAGCTACAAGGGATAGAAGCTACATCTCGCCTCGAAATGTTTTGTGAGGCGGTGGAACAGACTCACACTAGCAACGCAACTAGAATCCAGGTTGCCAAGAGTCGAATGGGTTCTGAATTGGCCACTTTTATTCGTAACTATCAAAAGAAACATTTTGCACTGTCATGGCCCGAGCTTAAAAAATTCTTGAATACGGAGTTTGCCATCGAGCTGAGTGTAGATCGAGCTTGGCAAGAGTTAGAGAACATGACCTATGACTGGGAGGAATCACCCCAGGCGTTTGTACATAGGTTCATGTGTAAGCATGCGGCTCTCGAAACAAAGTTCCCGAAAGAAAAGTTTCCCTCGCGAGATAAAAGGATCAAGAAGAAACTGTGGTATGGTCTTCCGCTTGAGTCTAGGGAAAAATTGGAAGGTTACCTTGATGACGGATATCCACTCCATAAATTCATTGACAGGATCGAAAATGAAAGGCAGCTTCTCGAAGAGAGGTATACCACCAGAGTTAATGCAATGCCGGATAGAGACAATAAAAGTGAAAATCCCTCAGATACCAATGTAGTTGATAATCCACCAAGACCATCCCGTGATAACTGCCAATCCGAGTCAGACAAGGAAGTGACTGAATTGAGAGCTCAATTAAGGGATTTGAAAACAAATTTAGAACAACTCAATCAAAGACAATCTACTGAAACACCGAGGCGAAAATACTGTAGTCATTGTTTGAAGAGTTCACACACGTTGCAAGAATGTTGGGCTAAACCCCCACCAGACCACTGTTTTGATTGCCGTAGGTTGGGATGTTGTAGAGGCAGTAATGATTGCCCAGGGCGCATAAACCGCAGCGCAGCGATGCGGGGCAATAACATTTCACCCACCCACTCCAAATGCGAGGCAGACCGCCACTCAAAGTTCCCCCATCAGGCTATTTGACTAACCGCAGGTATAACATCGCCCACAATAAGTGTCAACGTGAATAATAAAATAGTGGAAGCTGTTGTTGACACAGGGAATGGATATACCTTACTTAAAGAGGCCACTGCGAAGCGGTTAGGAACGGGAATAAATACGAGGAGAAATCCACCGAGATTACAGGGAGTCACAGGAGCGCCACTCCGTATCCTGGGTATGGTCAAAGTAGATATTAGAGTGGGAGATGAGAAAGAACATCAACAGTGGTGTCCAGTTGTTCCGAACGCCTACTTGACTACTGAAATGTTGTTGGGATGTGATGTCCTCGGACAATCTCCGTTGATCTGGAATGGTGCACAACGAGCGCTAATGTGGGGAGGAGCCCCGTACGTCGTGAACTACGTTCCGCGGCGAAAGGGAAAAGTTGAACGAGTCCAGGCCACACCTATCAGAGCCGTCAGGAACCCTCAACAGTTGAAACAAATTAATCTTGTAACAGTAGAGAGACTCACCCCATATCAAACCAAATTCATTGCCGTGCCAGTGAGTGAGGAGCCTAAAACCACTTTACTATTTTACCCACAAGCACGTTTCAGTCATAATAGTCACCCTTACTTATTACAGGTGAATTCAGAGGGCCTAGTCTATTTGCCCCTCAATAATAGAGCCAAACAAGACAAACTGTTTCGGATAGGTACCATTCTAGGCTCATATGAAATCATTGACGACCCTCCTGTAAGTCCAGTCAACTCAGTAACCAAAATCCATAATGACCTGATCCCTACCAGTGATCGAACTGATGAAAGTGGAACTCGTGTTCAACGACTCCGAAAGCTAATTGACGAACAGACATGGCCACACTTAGATTCAGCTCAACAAGAAGAATTAGCTAACGTAATTCTGCAACACGATCCTCTCTTCATTTTGGAAAAAGGAGAACTAGGAACCATCAGCGGTCCCTCCGTTCACATTAAAGTAGCAGATCCACAGCCCAGCCGTGGACCGATCTATCGATACCCTGAACAAGCTAAACAGGTGATCGCTGAAATGTTGCAAGACATGGAAGAGAGAGAAATTATTGAAAGATCAACAGCTGCCTGGTTATCTCCTATTGTATTAGTCAACAAGCCGGACGGCAGCAAGCGCATGTGTTTAGATTATCGCCACGTGAATCAACACCTAGCCACGGATATCTATCCACTGCCCAGACTGGAAGAGATAGTCGAGCAGGCCGCAGGTCATAATTACTATGTGACTCTTGATATGCGTGAGGCATATTTTCAAATCATGTTGGACGAGGAAAGTCGTGATTTAACCACATTCAGTGATGGAGTCACACTTTACAGATTTAGGCGCTTACCATTCGGACTAAAATGTTCACCAGCCATATTTTCCCGACGAATGCAGGACATTCTTACTCCATTGTTGGAAGCAAGGCTGGGTAAAGAATTATTTGGACGATTTGATAATTTGGGCTGATGACTTCCCCCATGTTGTTGAGTCGCTTACAGCAACTATTCACTTTACTCTCACAGAATGGGGCCAAGTTAAATTTAAGCAAATGTACCTTTGGGTTAAAAGAAGTGACCTTTCTTGGCCATAAAATCTCAGCGGCCGGGAGTACGCCGGACCCAAAAAACATAGAGGCTATCAACAAAATGAAAAGACCCACCAAAGTAAAAGAAGTCCGGAGATTCCTTGGAATGTGCGGATTCTACCGAAAACACGTACCTTCGTTCGCAAAAATAGCAGCTCCCCTAACTAACTTAACCAGATCCAGAATAGCGTTCGAATGGTCAGATGAGTGTCAATCTGCTTTTGATCAATTGAAGTCGAGCTTAGTGAATGCGCCAGTATTGGTAAGAGCCAACGTGACTCGACCATTCATTGTAACCACCGACGCGAGCAACACTCATATTGGTGGCGTATTGAGTCAGATCCAACCAGACAACTCCAAATTGCCGATTGGTTACTTTTCCAAAAAGCTCAATCCTTGCGAGAGGAAATATTCCGCCACAGACAAAGAAGCATTGGCAGTTGTTCTCACATGCCGCAACTTTCACCATTACCTGTGGGGTTCCCACTTTACTATCTTGACAGATCATCAACCGCCATTACTTGAGTATATTTAAGCGAAAAACCAAATCCCCACGTATGAACAGATGGATTCTCGAGATGCGTGAGTACGACTACAACGTGCAGTATGTCAAGGGTAAATATAATGTAGTCGCTGATCAACTATCTAGACCTGTCAGAGTGATATTCCACCAGTCAGAAACCAACTTCCTTGGATTTAGTCGAGACGAGATGAGAGCTAAGCAATGAGAAGAACCCATGTGGGATGAGTTAGTTAAGTACTTGCGTAGTGAGAAGCCCTTCCTGCTAAAAAGACTACCGAAAGCTATGTTGAGCCAGTTTGACATTGATTGGACGAACTATTATATTTTGCCCGTGAAACAAGTGATGGTTGCATCCAATATTGTTTGGTGATTCCTAAGTCAATCAGTAGAGAAGCAATCAAACACGCGCCACGAAACCTCAGGACATCTAGGTCAGAAAAAATCTATTAAGAAAGTCGAAGAACTATTCTATTGGCCAAATCTAAAGGTAGATGTATGCGAGTATGTGAGAACAAGTGTCCCACTTGTCAGAGGGATTCAAAGGTGAAACTGCTGGTTGCAGCAACCTTGGAAAGGTTTTTTCCGCCTGTAAGTAAACCATTGGAACGATATCGGGACTTGACTTGACTGATATGGTTGCTGGATCTCAGTGGTTACCGCTACGTCCTTACTGTGATAGATCATTATAGTAGATTCGTCAAATATTATCCCATCAGGGATAAACATACACAACACATCATACACTGTCTTGGGCAATACTTCACCGACTTTGGGACGCCAACGAGGTATCGAAATTGCTCTGGACAACGGCACGGAGAGTTCATGAGTGCAGAGAGTTCAAGAAGTTCTGCCGGAGGAACCAGGTGGACTTGTTCTACGTCACCCTCTTATCATCCCCAGGGAAACTCTACCACTGAAAGGATGCATCGGACAATGAAAAGCATCCTAGCATCTCTCTGCAATGGACATCCCTTACGTTGGCCCTCAGCTGCTTCAATCGTGTCAAACCGTCATAAATCAAGCGGTGCACTCGAGCACGGGACAACAACCTTATTATGCCTTCTTCTCACGCCATCCCCCTCGCCTCATTGGTACCTTATTGCCTTCTGTGGATGCAGAGGAGGACGACCTGGCGATAGCACACACTCTCAGTAAAGGATACGACCCAACGGATGACGAGGCGATACCGGGAAGTGGCCAACAGGCGGAGGAGAGCCCAGAAAGGTTGGGAAGTCAATAGTTTGGTGTGGGCGAAAAAAGAGACCCATACAACCGGGTACCTGTAGAAAACTGAATGCCAAATGGGACGGCCCGTATAAAGTGATTGAAGTACTGCTAGATGGAAGTGTTTATATCATTGAAAATGTATTTAGTGAAAAAAAATACAAATGGCTGCTGAAAAGGTAAAACCATATTATGGTACCGAGGAATGGCTCTCAGAACCGGCTATAACAGGAGCTCGCTTCTCGGAGCCCGAAGA
>NW_027644792.1:0-4995 GCF_032717465.1 Coenobita brevimanus | reverse complement strand
AGTGTCTTATGCGTCAGTTTTGTCCAGTCATAGCCGTCCTCATCGTCCTGTCCAGCAGCAGACTCGAGTTCCTCCTGTTGTGTCAGCTCCTATGCCTTCATCTGTTGATACCATGCCAGTGCAACAATCTCCCATACTTGCGACGGTTGCCGCTACAGTTCAAGACTCGACCTCTACATCTATGGTATCCCCTAGTAGTCATGGTGCACATTCTTCATTTGCTAAGCGTCATCGTGGTTCCTCAGAGTCTTTGAGTCTTGAAGGTCCTCCAAGCAAGGTGTCGGTCGTGGAGTCCACATCCTCTGTAGTTAGTCCATCTGTGCAACAGCCCTCGGACCCTGCTTCTGGGTCTTCGGGGGCTTCTGGGGTGTCAGGTCAGTCTGGCACCTCTTCTTCCGGGGAATCGGATGTTCCTCCTCCGGTTACCTCTGAGGATCCTGTCCTGCCCCCTCCACGTTTGGAGGCCAGGACCCCAATCCCTCCTGCTCGACCTCTTAGTTCACTGAGGGCCCCGGGCAGGGTTCGGAGTAGCTCTTCCTCTCCTGCTGGGCAGCGACGGGTGTCTGTGAAGTCTCCCAACACTTCGCAGACCCCAGGCCCTCGTTCTAGCCATGCTGCTGCCCGTGGCAAGCCCCTTACTGGGCGTATCTGCATTCCCAAGAAGATTGTCTCCCAGGGTCGCTCAGTGGTTTCCACTAAGTGACCCTTTCTTTTGTGTATATAGTTCCTCCATTTTAATATTTTTAGTATTTTTTAATGGTTTTCTGTTTGTCCCTCTCCCCTGCCCCTTTTTATTTCCGTAGTTTTAATGGCTAATATTATTCAATGGAACTGCCGTGGTTTACGAGCCAACTGGGAGGAACTCCGTTGGCTTCTGGCTGAGTATTCACCTGTGTGTGTTTGCCTACAAGAGACAATGGTTGGTGATGCTGCGCCTCCCAGCCCACCTGGTTACCAGGTTTTTTATTCAGATCCTCTTCCTGGACAAGGTCATGGTGGGGGTGTGGCTATTCTAGTATGCAGTGACATACCTTTCACTGCTGTGAATCTTAACACTCCACTGCAGGGTGTTGCTCTCCAGATTTTCCTTCCCCGTCGTTATACTGTGTGCTCTTTGTACCTCCCTCCTAGTGCCACTATTGAGAGGGTTGATCTTGAAAATCTTATTCGTGCACTTCCCTCACCCTATTTCTTGCTGGGTGACATGAACAGTCATCATCCCCTGTGGGGTGGCTCCACAGCTGATGCTAGAGGTACTATGTTAGCCTCCATTGTGGAGGATGTGGACCTGTACATTTTAAATTCTGGTGAAGTTACTTACTTCCATAGTCAAACGGGTATTTTTACTTCTATTGATTTGTCTCTGTGCTCTGCAGGGGTAGCCCTGAATTTTACATGGGCTGTGTTACCAGACTTACATGGCAGTGACCACTTCCCTATTTTATTAAGATCGACACAGAGTGCGCCTCATGTCGTCTTCCTCGCTGGCGCTTGGATAGGGCGGTCTGGCCGGTTTTTGAGGAGCTGTGTTCCCCGAACCGATGTGTGGAGGATTTTGTCAGCACTGATGCTGCTGTTGAGTATTTCACAGACTTACTACACTCGGCGGCACTGCAGAGCATTCCGAGAACAGCTGGTCACTTTCCTTGCCGTCCAGTTCCCTGGTGGACTGATGAGTGTGCTTCTGCTGTTAGGGCTAAACGTGCTGCTTTCTCCCGACTTCGTCGTCACCGAGGTGACCCTGGTTACTTAGTGGCATATAGGAGAGCCCGAGCTCATGCCCGGTGGGTTATGAAGGAGGCTAGGAGGAAGTCTTGGGCATCATTTGTTTCTTCAATTTCTTCACAGACTCCTCTCACAAAAGTGTGGAAACGGGTGAGGAAGATTTCAGGGAAATTTCCTGTTCCCTCTCCTCCTGTTTTATCTCATGCAGGTGTGGTGGTGGCTCATTCTTCGTTTGTTGCCGTAATATTTGCAGCTCATTTTGCTAATGTCTCTAGGAAGGACACCTCATCCCCGTCGGCACGCCGCCGACAGCACCTGGAATCTTTGGGCATTAGTTTTCCATCTACTGCGGAGGAGTCGTATAATGTTGCTTTTTCTGCTTCTGAACTTCAGATGACATTGTCGCAGTGTCGTGACTCGTCTCCAGGCTTGGATGATGTCCCATATGCCTTCTTACACCACTTGCCTGATGCAGCCCTTCATTTTCTTTAAAATTAATTTATTAGAAAAAATATAATCAGGAGCGTGGAAGGGAACTTACTGATTGTGAGCAATAATGTGATATTTGAGTTGTACCTCGAGGCTAAACAAGCCCGAGTGATTGAGGTGTTCCTGTTGATTGTATTTCTTTTTTTTTTTAATTATTCCTCGAGGCTAGACAGGCCCGAGAGGTTATGTATTTTCTAGTGATTATATAACATTGTTGATGATGAACTGTAAATAACACTGACTTGATGTGGGAATCGAGAAAATTACATGAGGAGAATACCTTATATGGGTGATTGACTCGAGGCTATGCCAGCCCGAACAGACAAATCATACCCGTAAAAGTGTCCCTGTCTTGAGGCCATTGTTGAGCCCAAGATTAACGGCCAAAAATAAATTAAAGTACAACGACTCCATACCTCGCGTGTATCAAATTGTTTCGTCTGGTAATAATGTTAGAGGAATGATCACCCAAAAGTCTTAGTAACATTTACAATCTTCTCATACTAAAAAGGGTCATGTAATAAAAAATGTTTTTGTGGAAATTAACAGAATTATTAAAGTAGAGTAAAGTATATAGCATTTTCTTTTTCTTTATTAGTATACCTAATCAAGGAAATTATGTCCTCAAGCCAAATTCACTCCCCTTCCAATTCAAGATTCCTTCGCTGAGGGAACGACAACCACCTGAGGTACTGACTAAATCTAAACTCGGCCAAAAACTACAAACGCTACCACAATTCATTCTTTTCATAAATATTTACCATCCACTATATTAAGTCGAGTACCATTTGTATATCCATGGGTGAGTTGATCAGTACCCACAACAGGTAATAAAATACATACCCCTATCATCATTACACTGGTGTCAGCCAGTAGCATAAAAATTCTTAGCATCACACTGGTGAATACCGGTGGGATAGCAGCACCTACTATTACACTGGTGTCAACTGGTGGGATAAAGTTTCAGGTTTTACACTGGTGGCAGCGGTGGGATATTCATCGTTCCCAAATTAGTGGCGTTGGTGAGAAAATGAAGGGAAGTGAAAAGTAAAGAGAATATTTCAAAATTTAATTTCCTTTCTTTTTGTGAGTAAGAATAGTATATTAGTCACCATGTCTCTATATGGACAGTTGTTTTCTCAGACGCAGCCGGAAGCTGATCGTCCGTCACAAGTAGGGCGAGATCATGTAACCATTCAATTGGATGAGGCTGAGGAACAGTTCGGTGCTACTAACAGAACGCTGCTGTCACACTCGACCCCTTGTTCACACATTATGAGTTCACACCACTCTCTCACAAAACCGCGCGATATCCCAATTTTGGAATTAAATCAGCTACAAGGGATAGAAGCTACATCTCGCCTCGAAATGTTTTGTGAGGCGGTGGAACAGACTCACACTAGCAACGCAACTAGAATCCAGGTTGCCAAGAGTCGAATGGGTTCTGAATTGGCCACTTTTATTCGTAACTATCAAAAGAAACATTTTGCACTGTCATGGCCCGAGCTTAAAAAATTCTTGAATACGGAGTTTGCCATCGAGCTGAGTGTAGATCGAGCTTGGCAAGAGTTAGAGAACATGACCTATGACTGGGAGGAATCACCCCAGGCGTTTGTACATAGGTTCATGTGTAAGCATGCGGCTCTCGAAACAAAGTTCCCGAAAGAAAAGTTTCCCTCGCGAGATAAAAGGATCAAGAAGAAACTGTGGTATGGTCTTCCGCTTGAGTCTAGGGAAAAATTGGAAGGTTACCTTGATGACGGATATCCACTCCGTAAATTCATTGACAGGATCGAAAATGAAAGGCAGCTTCTCGAAGAGAGGTATACCACCAGAGTTAATGCAATGCCGGATAGAGACAATAAAAGTGAAAATCCTTCAGATACCAATGTAACTGATAATCCACCAAGACCATCCCGTGATAACTGTCAATCCGAGTCAGACAAGGAAGTGACTGAATTGAGAACTCAATTAAGGGATTTGAAAACAAATTTAGAACAACTCAATCAAAAACAATCTACTGAAACACCGAGACAAAAATACTGTAGTCATTGTTTGAAGAGTTCACACACGTTGCAAGAATGTTGGGCTAAACCCCCACCAGGCCACTGTTTTGATTGCCATAGGTTGGGATGTTGTAGAGGCAGTAATGATTGCCCAGGGCGCATAAACCGCAGCGCAGCGATGCGGGGCAATAACATTTCACCCACCCACTCCAAATGCGAGGCAGACCGCCACTCAAAGTTCCCCCATCAGGCTATTTGACTAACCGCAGGTATAACATCGCCCACAATAAGTGTCAACGTGAATAATAAAATAGTGGAAGCTGTTGTTGACACAGGGAGTGGATATACCTTACTTAAAGAGGCCACTGCGAAGCGGTTAGGAACGGGAATAAATACGAGGAGAAATCCACCGAGATTACAGGGAGTCACAGGAGCGCCACTCCGTATCCTGGGTATGGTCAAAGTAGATATTAGAGTGGGAGATGAGAAAGTTCATCAATAGTGGTGTCCAGTCGTTCCGAACGCCTACTTGACTACTGAAATGTTGTTGGGATGTGATGTCCTCGGACAATCTCCGTTGATCTGGAATGGTGCACAACGAGCGCTAATGTGGGGAGGAGCCCCGTACGTCGTGAACTACGTTCCGCGGCGAAAGGGAAAAGTTGAACGAGTCCAGGCCACACCTATCAGAGCCGTCAGGAACCCTCAACAGTTGAAACAAATTAATCTTGTAACAGTAGAGAGACTCACCCCATATCAAACCAAATTCATTGCC
>NW_027644791.1:0-44142 GCF_032717465.1 Coenobita brevimanus | reverse complement strand
CTTCCCGACGAATGCAGGACATTCTTACTCCATTGTTGAAGCAAGGCTGGGTAAAGAATTACTTGGACGATTTGATAATTTTGGCCGATGACTTCCCCATGTTGTTGAGTCGCCATAGCAACTATTCACTTTACTCTCACAGAATGGGGCTGCTAAATTTAAGCAAATGTAATTTTTGGGTTAAAAGAAGTGACCTTTCTTGGCCATAAAATCTCAGCGGCCGGGGAGTACGCCGGACCCAAAAAACATAGAGGCTATCAACAAAATGAAAAGACCCACCAAAGTAAAAGAAATCCGGAGATTCCTTGGAATGTCGCGGATTTCTACCGAAAACACGTACCTTCGTTCGCAAAAATAGCAGCTCCCCTAACTAACTTAACCAGATCCAGAATAGCGTTCGAATGGTCAGATGAGTGTCAATCTGCTTTTGATCAATTGGAAGTCGAGCTTAGTGAATGCACCAGTATTGGTAAGAGCCAACGTGACTCGACCATTCATTGTAACCACCGACGCGAGCAACACTCATATTGGTGGCGTATTGAGTCAGATCCAACCAGACAACTCCAACTTGCCAATTGGTTACTTTTCCAAAAAGCTCAATCCTTGCTTTAGAGGAAATATTCCGCCACAGACAAAGAAGCATTGGCAGTTGTTCTCACATGCCGCAACTTTCACCATTAACTGTGGGGTTCCTCACTTTACTATCTTGACAGATCATCAACCGCTTACCAGTATATTTAAGCAAAAAACCAAATCCCTAATGCATGAACAGATGGATTCTCGAGATGTTATGGAGTATCGACTACAACGTGCAGTATGTCAAGGGTAAATATAATGTAGTCGCTGATCAACTATCTAGACCCATCAGAGTGATATTCCACCAGTCAGAAACCAACTGGCTTGGATTTAGTCGAGACGAGATGAGAGCTAAGCAACGAGAAGAACCCATGTGGGATGAGTTAGCTAAGTACTTGGCGTAGTGAGAAGCTTTCTGCTAAAAAGACTATCGAAAGCTATGTTACGCCAGTTTGCATTGATTGACGAACTATTATATTTTGCCTGTGAAACAAGTGATGGTTGCATCCAATATTGTTTGGTGATTCCTAAGTCAATCAGTAGAGAAGCAATCAAACACGCGCACGAAACCTCAGGACATCTAGGTCAGAAAAAATCTATTAAGAAAGTCGAAGAACTATTCTATTGGCCAAATCTAAAGGTAGATCTATGCGAGTATGTGAAACAGTGTCCCACTTGTCAGAGATTCTGGGCAGAAACTGGGTTGCAGCAACCTTGGAAAGGTTTTCCGCCTGGGGTAAACAATTGGAACGTATCGGGATTGACTTTGACTGATATGGTTGCTGGATCTCAGGGTTACCGCTACGTCCTTACTGTGATAGATCACGTTATAGTAGATTCGTCAAATATTATCCCATCAGGGATAAACATACACAACACATCATACACTGTCTTGGGCAATACTTCACACGACTTTGGGACCGCCACGAGGTATCGTGCTGGACAACGGCGGAGAGGTTTCATGAGTGGAGAGTTCAAGAAGTTCTGCCGGAGGGAACCAGGTGGACTTGTTCTACGTGCACCCCTTATCATCCCCAGGGAAACTCTACTCACTGAAAGGATGCATCCGGACAATGAAAAGCATCCCTAGCATCTCTCTGCAATGGGCATCCCTTACGTTGGCCTCAGCTGCTTCAATCGTGTCAAACCGGTCATAAATCAAGCAGGTGCCCACTCGAGTACGGGACAACAACCTTATTATGCCTTCTTCTCACGCCATCCCCCTCGCCTCATTGGTACCTTATTGCCTTCTGTGGATGCAGAGGAGGACGACCTGGCGAGTTAAGTAGCACACACTCTCATAAAGGATACGACCCAACGGATAGATGAGGCGATACCGGGAAGTGGCCAACAGGCGGAGGAGAGCCCAGAAGGTTGGAAGTCAATAGTTTGGTGTGGGCAGAAAAAGAGACCATACTCAACCGGGTACCCTGTAGAAAACTGAATGCCAAATGGGACGGCCCGTATAAAGTGATTGAAGTACTGCTAGATGGAAGTGTTTGTATATCATTGAAAATGTATTTAGTGAAAAAAATACCAAAGGAGCTGCTGAAAGATGGCTAAAACCATATTACGGTACCGAAGAATGGCTCTTAGAACCGCTGGCAACAGGAGCTCGCCCCTGGAGCCCGAAGATGAGCGATTACCGCCACGAGTGAGGACTGCCCCTCAGGAGACTCATAGAGGAGTGTTAGAAAAAGTGAGAGATAAAGTGCATGTGACGAATGTTGTGAATATTTCATAACTGCTTAAAAAGTTATTATGTTCCGGGTGGACTCATCCCCGAGGAGAGGGTGTAAAAGGAAAAGAGTGAAGAGTTCTGTTGGAACCAGGGAAGTGCCTTTACTTCGAGGGGGAGTGATCAATCCCCTCACCTTACAGTTAGCACGGTTTGTGAGGTAGTGGAGTCTTCAGGACAGAATGAGCGCTCACCTCTTACGGGCAGGAAAGCTGGAAACAGAAAGGACTGAGTGAATGTGGGGATTGCGAATGGAAGAGTGTAAGGAAGCGCCTCCAGTGGTGATCTCAATCTCGAGAGACCCTGTTGAGCTCAGGTGAGCGACAAGCTTTTCTCCAAAACCTGAGGCTGACTGGGGCATAAATTCCCTCATAACATCTCGAGTAAGGAGTGATCATACCTCCTAATGTAGTGAGTAAGCGACCTTCCGAGGTACGCATCAGGTGTTTAATGTGGACCGACAGGTGCCACCGATTGTGGGGAAAAGTACTCCAATTCAAAGTGTTTATAGCCCCGCTGAGGGGGTCACCTTGACGTGGTGGCGGGGCTTGAAGCGTGGCTGGCAGTGCCACCTACTTTGGAGGCATGCCTACCTTTGTAGGGTTCGGCATTTGTCAGTGTCGTGGACCAAGCACCCCCTACATCACTGGTAGAGGAGGCCTACTGGTGATGTCAGTCCCTGCCCATTTGCCATCTAGGGCGGGACTGTTGCCTCCCCACGTGTTTGCCGTGCGTGGCGTCCCGTAATGCTGGGAGACGGGAGTCCTGGAGGTTGAGTGATGCTGCATGGTGCGCCCTGCAGCTAGCAATACACCTCTTTGGTCCCTTATTCTGACTAGACGGGTGGCCTGGTTGGGCCCGACCAGGTCAATCGGCTGGTCACTGGCTAGCCATCCAGGCTAGTCACCCTAGTGGCTTTAGGGTCAAGCGGGCACTGGGGGACCTGGTGGCTCCTATCGTCCTGGAGTCACCCTTGTCAGGGTCCCTTGGTGGTTACCTGCGTATGCTTTCCCAGTACCTCTGGGGTCCCCAGTGGTGCTTTCCCTGGCATATGGCCTCCCCCTTGTTGGGCTCCATGGTGGGTGGAGGGGTGGGGGAATGAAGGTAGTTTTTTCTAATATGGCCACAAAAAAATTCATCAGCTGACGACCCTGGTTCTGTCCCTGACCATCCTTCAGAGTCTCCCTCCTGTGCGCCTCATGTGCCTCTGGCTAGTGAGGCCCACATTGCCACCTTGGAACCATACCTGCCTGGTTCCAGTGGTTGGCGGTCAGTGGCCACTACAAAGAAGAAGAGCCGGCAACAGACAACAACATCTTGTGGACTTGCCCGTGAGGTCCTGCCAGGTGTCTATGAGAGGGTTGATTTCCCAAGGTACTACACCATTCGTACTTTGGATGGTCAGCCTATTAGAATTTAGATATTTTTATGGTTCATCGGCGCATTATGTCAATCTGTGGGAGAGAGCCGAAGATTTCACCTCAGGGGATGGTAGCCTACTAGTGGAGGTTACATCCCTGAAGAGGGTTCCCGGCTGGCTGCCCAGTGTAAGGACCCGGATGCGCTATTTACTTGTGTCCCTCATGCTTTTTTCAATCAGAGTCGAGGTGTTGTTTTCTCAAAAGACTTACTCCGCTACAATGAAGAGAAGCTCCTTGAAGAACTCCAGATCCACAGGGTGGTTAAAGTGGAGAGGTTTCGGAAGAAGGTTGATGGTGTACTTACCCCAACTCCATCCTTGTTGCTGACATTCGACTGTAATGTTCTACCTTCATCCATCAAGGTGGCTTGGTTGTCCCTTAGGGTCAAACCTTTGTACCAAACCCACGACGTTGCTACCACTGTCAGATGTACGGGCATGTTGGGCGAGTCTGTCGTCGTTTGCAACAGGGCCTCCCAGTGGTGTGTGTCAGTTGTGGAGAATCCACTCATGCAGGACAGGACTGTCCTGGACCTGTTCGTTGTTTGCACTGTGGCGAGGCACATCCTGCTTCATCTAAAGACTGTGCCAGGTTTTGCTTGGAGAAGGAGATCCTTCTCATCCGTAATCGTGATAGAATAAGCTTTTCTGAGGCCAGGAGTAGAGCCATGTCATTTGTTTTCAGTAACGGAGTGTCTTATGCGTCAGTTTTGTCCAGTCATAGCCGTCCTCATCGTCCTGTCCAGCAGCAGACTCGAGTTCCTCCTGTTGTGTCAGCTCCTATGCCTTCATCTGTTGATACCATGCCAGTGCAACAATCTCCCATACTTGCGACGGTTGCCGCTACAGTTCAAGACTCGACCTCTACATCTATGGTATCCCCTAGTAGTCATGGTGCACATTCTTCATTTGCTAAGCGTCATCGTGGTTCCTCAGAGTCTTTGAGTCTTGAAGGTCCTCCAAGCAAGGTGTCGGTCGTGGAGTCCACATCCTCTGTAGTTAGTCCATCTGTGCAACAGCCCTCGGACCCTGCTTCTGGGTCTTCGGGGGCTTCTGGGGTGTCAGGTCAGTCTGGCACCTCTTCTTCCGGGGAATCGGATGTTCCTCCTCCGGTTACCTCTGAGGATCCTGTCCTGCCCCCTCCACGTTTGGAGGCCAGGACCCCAATCCCTCCTGCTCGACCTCTTAGTTCACTGAGGGCCCCGGGCAGGGTTCGGAGTAGCTCTTCCTCTCCTGCTGGGCAGCGACGGGTGTCTGTGAAGTCTCCCAACACTTCGCAGACCCCAGGCCCTCGTTCTAGCCATGCTGCTGCCCGTGGCAAGCCCCTTACTGGGCGTATCTGCATTCCCAAGAAGATTGTCTCCCAGGGTCGCTCAGTGGTTTCCACTAAGTGACCCTTTCTTTTGTGTATATAGTTCCTCCATTTTAATATTTTTAGTATTTTTTAATGGTTTTCTGTTTGTCCCTCTCCCCTGCCCCTTTTTATTTCCGTAGTTTTAATGGCTAATATTATTCAATGGAACTGCCGTGGTTTACGAGCCAACTGGGAGGAACTCCGTTGGCTTCTGGCTGAGTATTCACCTGTGTGTGTTTGCCTACAAGAGACAATGGTTGGTGATGCTGCGCCTCCCAGCCCACCTGGTTACCAGGTTTTTTATTCAGATCCTCTTCCTGGACAAGGTCATGGTGGGGGTGTGGCTATTCTAGTATGCAGTGACATACCTTTCACTGCTGTGAATCTTAACACTCCACTGCAGGGTGTTGCTCTCCAGATTTTCCTTCCCCGTCGTTATACTGTGTGCTCTTTGTACCTCCCTCCTAGTGCCACTATTGAGAGGGTTGATCTTGAAAATCTTATTCGTGCACTTCCCTCACCCTATTTCTTGCTGGGTGACATGAACAGTCATCATCCCCTGTGGGGTGGCTCCACAGCTGATGCTAGAGGTACTATGTTAGCCTCCATTGTGGAGGATGTGGACCTGTACATTTTAAATTCTGGTGAAGTTACTTACTTCCATAGTCAAACAGGTATTTTTACTTCTATTGATTTGTCTCTGTGCTCTGCAGGGGTAGCCCTGAATTTTACATGGGCTGTGTTACCAGACTTACATGGCAGTGACCACTTCCCTATTTTATTAAGATCGACACAGAGTGCGCCTGCGGCGTCGTCTTCCCGCTAGCGCTTGGATAGGGCGGTCTGGCCGGTTTTTGAGGAGCTGTGTTCCCCGAACCGATGTGTGGAGGATTTTGTCAGCACTGATGCTGCTGTTGAGTATTTCACAGACTTACTACACTCGGCGGCACTGCAGAGCATTCCGAGAACAGCTGGTCACTTTCCTTGCCGTCCAGTTCCCTGGTGGACTGATGAGTGTGCTTCTGCTGTTAGGGCTAAACGTGCTGCTTTCTCCCGACTTCGTCGTCACCGAGGTGACCCTGGTTACTTAGTGGCATATAGGAGAGCCCGAGCTCATGCCCGGTGGGTTATGAAGGAGGCTAGGAGGAAGTCTTGGGCATCATTTGTTTCTTCAATTTCTTCACAGACTCCTCTCACAAAAGTGTGGAAACGGGTGAGGAAGATTTCAGGGAAATTTCCTGTTCCCTCTCCTCCTGTTTTATCTCATGCAGGTGTGGTGGTGGCTCATTCTTCGTTTGTTGCCGTAATATTTGCAGCTCATTTTGCTAATGTCTCTAGGAAGGACACCTCATCCCCGTCGGCACGCCGCCGACAGCACCTGGAATCTTTGGGCATTAGTTTTCCATCTACTGCGGAGGAGTCGTATAATGTTGCTTTTTCTGCTTCTGAACTTCAGATGACATTGTCGCAGTGTCGTGACTCGTCTCCAGGCTTGGATGATGTCCCATATGCCTTCTTACACCACTTGCCTGATGCAGCCCTTCATTTTCTTTAAAATTAATTTATTAGAAAAAATATAATCAGGAGCGTGGAAGGGAACTTACTGATTGTGAGCAATAATGTGATATTTGAGTTGTACCTCGAGGCTAAACAAGCCCGAGTGATTGAGGTGTTCCTGTTGATTGTATTTCTTTTTTTTTTTAATTATTCCTCGAGGCTAGACAGGCCCGAGAGGTTATGTATTTTCTAGTGATTATATAACATTGTTGATGATGAACTGTAAATAACACTGACTTGATGTGGGAATCGAGAAAATTACATGAGGAGAATACCTTATATGGGTGATTGACTCGAGGCTATGCCAGCCCGAACAGACAAATCATACCCGTAAAAGTGTCCCTGTCTTGAGGCCATTGTTGAGCCCAAGAGTAACGGCCAAAAAAGAAAGTAAAGTACAACGACTCCATACCTCGCGTGTATCAAATTGTTTCGTCTGGTAATAATGTTAGAGGAATGATCACCCAAAAGTCTTAGTAACATTTACAATCTTCTCATACTAAAAAGGGTCATGTAATAAAAAATGTTTTTGTGGAAATTAACAGAATTATTAAAGTAGAGTAAAGTATATAGCATTTTCTTTTCTTTATTAGTATACCTAATCAAGGAAATTATGTCCTCAAGCCAAATTCACTCCCCTTCCAATTCAAGATTCCTTCGCTGAGGGAACGACAACCACCTGAGGTACTGACTAAATCTAAACTCGGCCAAAAACTACAAACGCTACCACAATTCATTCTTTTCATAAATATTTACCATCCACTATATTAAGTCGAGTACCATTTGTATATCCATGGGTGAGTTGATCAGTACCCACAACAGGTAATAAAATACATACCCCTATCATCATTACACTGGTGTCAGCCAGTAGCATAAAAATTCTTAGCATCACACTGGTGAATACCGGTGGGATAGCAGCACCTACTATTACACTGGTGTCAACTGGTGGGATAAAGTTTCAGGTTTTACACTGGTGGCAGCGGTGGGATATTCATCGTTCCCAAATTAGTGGCGTTGGTGAGAAAATGAAGGGAAGTGAAAAGTAAAGAGAATATTTCAAAATTTAATTTCCTTTCTTTTTGTGAGTAAGAATAGTATATTAGTCACCATGTCTCTATATGGACAGTTGTTTTCTCAGACGCAGCCGGAAGCTGATCGTCCGTCACAAGTAGGGCGAGATCATGTAACCATTCAATTGGATGAGGCTGAGGAACAGTTCGGTGCTACTAACAGAACGCTGCTGTCACACTCGACCCCTTGTTCACACATTATGAGTTCACACCACTCTCTCACAAAACCGCGCGATATCCCAATTTTGGAATTAAATCAGCTACAAGGGATAGAAGCTACATCTCGCCTCGAAATGTTTTGTGAGGCGGTGGAACAGACTCACACTAGCAACGCAACTAGAATCCAGGTTGCCAAGAGTCGAATGGGTTCTGAATTGGCCACTTTTATTCGTAACTATCAAAAGAAACATTTTGCACTGTCATGGCCCGAGCTTAAAAAATTCTTGAATACGGAGTTTGCCATCGAGCTGAGTGTAGATCGAGCTTGGCAAGAGTTAGAGAACATGACCTATGACTGGGAGGAATCACCCCAGGCGTTTGTACATAGGTTCATGTGTAAGCATGCGGCTCTCGAAACAAAGTTCCCGAAAGAAAAGTTTCCTCTCGAGATAAAAGGATCAAGAAGAAACTGTGGTATGGTCTTCCGCTTGAGTCTAGGGAAAAATTGGAAGGTTACCTTGATGACGGATATCCACTCCGTAAATTCATTGACAGGATCGAAAATGAAAGGCAGCTTCTCGAAGAGAGGTATACCACCAGAGTTAATGCAATGCCGGATAGAGACAATAAAAGTGAAAATCCTTCAGATACCAATGTAACTGATAATCCACCAAGACCATCCCGTGATAACTGTCAATCCGAGTCAGACAAGGAAGTGACTGAATTGAGAACTCAATTAAGGGATTTGAAAACAAATTTAGAACAACTCAATCAAAAACAATCTACTGAAACACCGAGACAAAAATACTGTAGTCATTGTTTGAAGAGTTCACACACGTTGCAAGAATGTTGGGCTAAACCCCCACCAGGCCACTGTTTTGATTGCCATAGGTTGGGATGTTGTAGAGGCAGTAATGATTGCCCAGGGCGCATAAACCGCAGCGCAGCGATGCGGGGCAATAACATTTCACCCACCCACTCCAAATGCGAGGCAGACCGCCACTCAAAGTTCCCCCATCAGGCTATTTGACTAACCGCAGGTATAACATCGCCCACAATAAGTGTCAACGTGAATAATAAAATAGTGGAAGCTGTTGTTGACACAGGGAGTGGATATACCTTACTTAAAGAGGCCACTGCGAAGCGGTTAGGAACGGGAATAAATACGAGGAGAAATCCACCGAGATTACAGGGAGTCACAGGAGCGCCACTCCGTATCCTGGGTATGGTCAAAGTATATTAGAGTGGGGAGATGAGAAAGTTCATCAATAGTGGTGTCCAGTCGTTCCGAACGCCTACTTGACTACTGAAATGTTGTTGGGATGTGATGTCCTCGGACAATCTCCGTTGATCTGGAATGGTGCACAACGAGCGCCTAATGTGGGGAGGAGCCCCGTACGTCGTGAACTACGTTCCGCGGCGAAAGGGAAAAGTTGAACGAGTCCAGGCCACACCTATCAGAGCCGTCAGGAACCCTCAACAGTTGAAACAAATTAATCTTGTAACAGTAGAGAGACTCACCCCATATCAAACCAAATTCATTGCCGTGCCAGTGAGTGAGGAGCCTAAAACCACTTTACTATTTTACCCACAAGCACGTTTCAGTCATAATAGTCACCCTTACTTATTACAGGTGAATTCAGAGGGCCTAGTCTATTTGCCCCTATATAATAGAGCCAAACAAGACAAACTGTTTCGGATAGGTACCATTCTAGGCTCATATGAAATCATTGACGACCCTCCTGTAAGTCCAGTCAACTCAGTAACCAAAATCCATAATGACCTGATCCCTACCAGTGATCGAACTGATGAAAGTGGAACTCATGTTCAACGACTCCGAAAGCTAATTGACGAACAGACATGGCCACACTTAGATTCAGCTCAACAAGAAGAATTAGCTAACGTAATTCTGCAACACGATCCTCTCTTCATTTTGGAAAAAGGAGAACTAGGAACCATCAGCGGTCCCTCCGTTCACATTAAAGTAGCAGATCCACAGCCCAGCCGTGGACCGATCTATCGATACCCTGAACAAGCTAAACAGGTGATCGCTGAAATGTTGCCAAGACATGGAAGAGAGAGAAATTATTGAAAGATCAATAGCTGCCTGGTTATCTCCTATTGTATTAGTCAACAAGCCGGACGGCAGCAAGCGCATGTGTTTAGATTATCGCCACGTGAATCAACACCTAGCCACGGATATCTATCCACTGCCCAGACTGGAAGAGATAGTCGAGCAGGCCGCAGGCCATAATTACTATGTGACTCTTGATATGCGTGAGGCATATTTTCAAATCATGTTGGACGAGGAAAGTCGTGATTTAACCACATTCAGTGATGGAGTCACACTTTACAGATTTAGGCGCTTACCATTCGGACTAAATTGTTCACCAGCCATATTTTCCCGACGAATGCAGGACATTCTTACTCCATTGTTGAAGCAAGGCTGGGTAAAGAATTATTTGGACGATTTGATAATTTGGGCTGATGACTTCCCCATGTTGTTGAGTCGCTTACAGCAACTATTCACTTTACTCTCACAGAATGGGGCCAAGTTAAATTTAAGCAAATGTAACTTTGGGTTAAAAGAAGTGACCTTTCTTGGCCATAAAATCTCAGCGGCCGGGAGTACGCCGGACCCAAAAAACATAAGAGGCTATCAACAAAAATGAAAAGACCCACCAAAGTAAAAGAAGTCCGGAGATTCCTTGGAATGTGCGGATTCTACCGAAAACACGTACCTTCGTTCGCAAAAATAGCAGCTCCCCTAACTAACTTAACCAGATCCAGAATAGCGTTCGAATGGTCAGATGAGTGTCAATCTGCTTTTGATCAATTGAAGTCGAGCTTAGTGAATGCGCCAGTATTGGTAAGAGCCAACGTGACTCGACCATTCATTGTAACCACCGACGCGAGCAACACTCATATTGGTGGCGTATTGAGTCAGATCCAACCAGACAACTCCAACTTGCCAATTGGTTACTTTTCCAAAAAGCTCAATCCTTGCGAGAGGAAATATTCCGCCACAGACAAAGAAGCATTGGCAGTTGTTCTCACATGCCGCAACTTTCACCATTACCTGTGGGGTTCCCACTTTACTATCTTGACAGATCATCAACCGCTTACTAGTATATTTAAGCGAAAAACCAAATCCCCACGTATGAACAGATGGATTCTCGAGATGCGTGAGTATGACTACAACGTGCAGTATGTCAAGGGTAAATATAATGTAGTCGCTGATCAACTATCTAGACCTGTCAGAGTGATATTTCCACCAGTCAGAAACCAACTGGCTTGGATTTAGTCGAGACGAGACAACAGCTAAGCAACGAGAAGAACCCATGTGGGATGAGTTAGTTAAGTACTTGCGTAGTGAGAAGCTTCCTGCTAAAAGACTACCGAAAGCTATGTTGAGCCAGTTTGCATTGATTGACGAACTATTATATTTTGCCCGTGAAACAAGTGATGGTTGCATCCAATATTGTTTGGTGATTCCTAAGTCAATCAGTAGAGAAGCAATCAAACACGCGCACGAAACCTCAGGACATCTAGGTCAGAAAAATCTATTAAGAAAGCCGAAGAACTATTCTATTGGCCAAATCTAAAGGTAGATGTATGCGAGTATGTGAAACAGTGTCCCACTTGTCAGAGATTCAAAGGTGAAACTGGGTTGCATCAACCTTGGAAAGGTTTTCCGCCTGTAAGTAAACCATTGGAACGTATCGGGATTGACTTGACTGATATGGTTGCTGGATCTCAGGGTTACCGCTACGTCCTTACTGTGATAGATCATTATAGTAGATTCGTCAAATATTATCCCATCAGGGATAAACATACACAACACATCATACACTGTCTTGGGCAATACTTCACCGACTTTGGGACGCCACGAGGTATCGTGCTGGACAACGGCGGAGAGTTCATGAGTGGAGAGTTCAAGAAGTTCTGCCGGAGGAACCAGGTGGACTTGTTCTACGTCACCCCTTATCATCCCCAGGGAAACTCTACCACTGAAAGGATGCATCGGACAATGAAAAGCATCCTAGCATCTCTCTGCAATGGACATCCCTTACGTTGGCCTCAGCTGCTTCAATCGTGTCAAACCGTCATAAATCAAGCGGTGCACTCGAGTACGGGACAACAACCTTATTATGCCTTCTTCTCACGCCATCCCCCTCGCCTCATTGGTACCTTATTGCCTTCTGTGGATGCAGAGGAGGACGACCTGGCGATAGCACACACTCTCATAAAGGATACGACCCAACGGATGACGAGGCGATACCGGGAAGTGGCCAACAGGCGGAGGAGAGCCCAGAAGGTTGAAGTCAATAGTTTGGTGTGGGCGAAAAAAGAGACCATACAACCGGGTACCTGTAGAAAACTGAATGCCAAATGGGACGGCCCGTATAAAGTGATTGAAGTACTGCTAGATGGAAGTGTTTATATCATTGAAAATGTATTTAGTGAAAAAAAATACAAAGGGCTGCTGAAAAGGTAAAACCATATTACGGTACCGAGGAATGGCTCTTAGAACCGCTGCAACAGGAGCTCGCCCCGGAGCCCGAAGATGAGCGATTACCGCCGCGAGTGAGGACTGCCCCTCGGAGACTCATAGAGGAGTGTTAGAAAAAGTAGATAAGTGCATGTGACGAATGTTGTGAAACATAACTGCTTAAAAAGTTATGTTCCGGGTGGACTCATCCCCGAGGAGAGGGTGTAAAAAGGAAAAGAGTGAAGAGTTCCTGTTGGAACCAGGAAGTGCCTTACTTCGAGGGGAGTGATCAATCCCCTCACCTTACAGTTAGCACGGTTTGTGAGGTAGTGGAGTCTTCAGGACAGAATGAGCGCTCACCTCTTGCGGGCGGAAAGCTGGAAACGAAAGGACTGAGTGAATGTGATTGCGAATGGAAGAGTGTAAGGAAGCGCCTCCAGTGGTGATCTCAATCTCGAGAGACCCTGTCGAGCTCAGGTGAGCGACAAGCTTTTCTCCAAAACCTGAGGCTGACTGGGGCATAAATTCCCTCATAACATCTCGAGTAAGGAGTGATCATACCTCCTAATGTAGTGAGTAAGCGACCTTCTGAGGTACGCATCAGGTGTTTAATGTGGACCGACAGGTGCCACCGATTGTGGGGAAAAGTATTCCAATTCAAAGAGTTTATAGCCCCGCTGAGGGGGGTCACCTTGACGTGGTGGCGGGGCTTGAAGCGTGGCTGGCAGTGCCACCTACTTTGGAGGCATGCCTACCTTTGTAGGGTTCGGCATTTGTCAGTGTCGTGGACCAAGCACCCCCTACATCACTGGTAGAGGAGGCCTACTGGTGATGTCAGTCCCTGCCCATTTGCCATCTAGGGCGGGACTGTTGCCTCCCCACGTGTTTGCCGTGCGTGGCGTCCCGTAATGCTGGGAGACTGGAGTCCTGGAGGTTGAGTGATGCTGCATGGTGCGCCCTGCAGCTAGCAATACACCTCTTTGGTCCCTTATTCTGGGTAGACGGGTGGCCTGGTTGGGCCCGACCAGGTCAATCGGCTGGTCACTGGCTAGCCATCCAGGCTAGTCACCTAGTGGCTTTAGGGTCAAGCGGGCACTGGGGGACCTGGTGGCTCCTGTCGTCCTGGAGTCACCCTTGTCAGGGTCCCTTGGTGGTTACCTGCGTATACTTTCCCACTACCTCTGGGGTCGCCAGTGGTGCTTTCCCTGGCATATGGCCTCCCCTTGTTGGGCTCCATGGTGGGTGGAGGGGGTGGGGGAATGAAGGTAGTTTTTTTCTAATATGGCCACAAAAAAAATTTCATCAGCTGACGACCCTGGTTCTGTCCCTGACCATCCTTCAGAGTCTCCCTCCTGTGCGCCTCATGTGCCTCTGGCTAGTGAGGCCCACATTGCCACCTTGGAACCATACCTGCCTGGTTCCAGTGGTTGGCGGTCAGTGGCCACTACAAAGAAGAAGAGCCGGCAACAGACAACAACATCTTGTGGACTCCCCCGTGAGGTCCTGCCAGGTGTCTATGAGAGGGTTGATTTCCCAAGGTACTACACCATTCGTACTTTGGATGGTCAGCCTATTGGGAATTTAGATATTTTTATGGTTCATCGGCGCATTATGTCAATCTGTGGGAGAGAGCCGAAGATTTCACCTCAGGGGGATGGTAGCCTACTAGTGGAGGTTACATCCCCTGAAGAGGGTTCCCGGCTGGCTGCCCAGTGTAAGGACCCGGATGCGCTATTTACTTGTGTCCCTCATGCTTTTTTCAATCAGAGTCGAGGTGTTGTTTTCTCAAAAGACTTACTCCGCTACAATGAAGAGAAGCTCCTTGAAGAACTCCAGGTCCACAGGGTGGTTAAAGTGGAGAGGTTTCGGAAGAAGGTTGATGGTGTACTTACCCCAACTCCATCCTTGTTGCTGACATTCGACTGTAATGTTCTACCTTCATCCATCAAGGTGGCTTGGTTGTCCCTTAGGGTCAAACCTTTTGTACCAAACCCACGACGTTGCTACCACTGTCAGATGTACGGGCATGTTGGGCGAGTCTGTCGTCGTTTGCAACAGGGCCTCCCAGTGGTGTGTGTCAGTTGTGGAGAATCCACTCATGCAGGACAGGACTGTCCTGGACCTGTTCGTTGTTTGCACTGTGGCGAGGCACATCCTGCTTCATCTAAAGACTGTGCCAGGTTTTGCTTGGAGAAGGAGATCCTTCTCATCCGTAATCGTGATAGAATAAGCTTTTCTGAGGCCAGGAGTAGAGCCATGTCATTTTGTTTTCCATAACGGAGTGTCTTATGCGTCAGTTTTGTCCGGTCATAGCCGTCCTCATCGTCCTGTCCAGCAGCAGACTCGAGTTCCTCCTGTTGTGTCAGCTCCTATGCCTTCATCTGTTGATACCATGCCAGTGCAACAATCTCCCGTACTTGCGACGGTTGTCGCTACAGTTCAAGACTCGACCTCTACATCTATGGTATCCCTAGTAGTCATGGTGCACATTCTTCATTTGCTAAGCGTCATCGTGGTTCCTCAGAGTCTTTGAGTCTTGAAGATCCTCCAAGCAAGGTGTCGGTCATGGAGTCCACATCCTCTGTAGTTAGTCCATCTGTGCAACAGCCCTCGGACCCTGCTTCTGGGTCTTCGGGGGCTTCTGGGGTGTCAGGTCAGTCTGGCACCTCTTCCTCCGGGGAATCGGATGTTCCTCCTCCGGTTACCTCTGAGGATCCTGTCCTGCCCCCTCCACGTTTGGAGGCCAGGACCCCAATCCCTCCTGCTCGACCTCTTGGTTCACTGGGGGCCCCGGGCAGGGTTCGGAGTAGCTCTTCTTCTCCTGCTGGGCAGCGACGGGTGTCTGTGAAGTCTCCCAACACTTCGCAGACCCCAGGCCCTCGTTCTAGCCATGCTGCTGCCCGTGGCAAGCCCCTTACTGGGCGTATCCGCATTCCCAAGAAGATTGTCTCCCAGGGTCGCTCAGTGGTTTCCACTAAGTGACCCTTTCTTTTCTGTATATAGTTCCTCCATTTTAATATTTTTAGTATTTTTAATGGTTTTCTGTTTGTCCCTCTCCCCTGCCCCTTTTTATTTCCGTAGTTTTAATGGCTAATATTATTCAATGGAACTGCCGTCGTTTACGAGCCAACTGGGAGGAACTCCGTTGGCTTCTGGCTGAGTATTCACCTGTGTGTGTTTGCCTACAAGAGACAATGGTTGGTGATGCTGCGCCTCCCAGCCCACCTGGTTACCAGGTTTTTTATTCAGATCCTCTTCCTGGACAAGGTCATGGTGGGGGTGTGGCTATTCTAGTATGCAGTAACATACCTTTCACTGCTGTGAATCTTAACACTCCACTGCAGGCTGTTGCTTTCCAGATTTTCCTTCCCCGTCGTTATACTGTGTGCTCTTTGTACCTCCCTCCTAGTGCCACTATTGAGAGGGTTGATCTTGAAAATCTTATTCGTGCACTTCCCTCACCATATTTCTTGCCGGGTGACATGAACAGTCATCATCCCCTGTGGGGTGGCTCCACAGCTGATGCTAGAGGTACTATGTTAGCCTCCATTGTGGAGGATGTGGACCTGTACTTTTTAAATTCTGGTGAAGTTACTTACTTCCATAGTCAAACGGGTATTTTTACTTCTATTGATTTGTCTCTGTGCTCTGCAGGGGTAGCCCTGAATTTTACATGGGCTGTGTTACCAGACTTACATGGCAGTGACCACTTCCCTATTTTATTAAGATCGACACAGAGTGCGCCTCGGCGTCGTCTTCCCCGCTGGCGCTTGGATAGGGCGGTCTGGCCGGTTTTTGTGGAGCTGTGTTCCCCGAACCGATGTGTGGAGGATTTTGTCAGCACTATGCTGCTGTTGAGTATTTCACAGACTTACTACACTCGGCGGCACTGCAGAGTATTCCGAGAACAGCTGGTCACTTTCCTTGCCGTCCAGTTCCCTGGTGGACTGATGAGTGTGCTTCTGCTGTTAGGGCTAAACGTGCTGCTTTCTCCCGACTTTGTCGTCACCGAGGTGACCCTGGTTACTTAGCGGCATATAGGAGAGCCCGAGCTCATGCCCAGTGGGTTATGAAGGAGGCTAGGAGGAAGTCTTGGGCATCATTTGTTTCTTCAATTTCTTCACAGACTCCTCTCACAAAAGTGTGGAAACGGGTGAGGAAGATTTCAGGGAAATTTTCTGTTCCCTCTCCTCCTGTTTTATCTCATGCAGGTGTGGTGGTGGCTCATTCTTCGTCTGTTGCCGAGATATTTGCAGCTCATTTTGGTAATGTCTCTAGGAAGGACACCTCATCCCCGTCGGCACGCCGCCGACGGCACCTGGAATCTTTGGGCATTAGTTTTCCATCTACTGCGGAGGAGTCGTATAATGTTGCTTTTTTTGCTTCTGAACTTCAGATGGCATTGTCGCAGTGTCGTGACTCGTCTCCAGGCTTGGATGATGTCCCATATGCCTTCTTACACCACTTGCCTGATGCAGCCCTTCATTTTCTGTTGTCTCTGTATAACAGAATTTGGTGCAATGGTGGGTTTCCGACCTCATGGGGTGTTGCTGTGGTTCTCCCCATCCCTAAGCCGAGTAAGGATCACTTGGAGGCCACTAATTATCGCCCTATCTCGCTGACATCTTGCCTTTGTAAGGTCCTCGAAAAGATGGTGAATAGTCGGCTCATGTGGTACTTAGAGAAGGGTGGTTACTTGTCTCCAGTCCAGTGTGGGTTTTGGAAGATGCGGTCGACCACAGATGCTCTCCTTTCTTTAGAATCTTCCATCTGCCAGGCTTTTGCAACTAACCAGCATCATATCACAGTGTTCTTTGATTTGGAGAAGGCGTACGACACTTCCTGGCGTCATGGTATATTGCAATCTCTTTATGAGTTTGGTCTCCGTGGGCAACTCCCCACTTTTATCCGGGAGTTTTTATCTAATCGTTTTTTTCGGGTCCGAGTCGGGATTGAGCTGTCTACTGCACGTCCCCTTGAGAATGGTGTGCCACAAGGGAGCATACTAAGTGTTACCCTTTTCGCAGTGGCATTTAACAGCGTTATTTCTGTGCTCCCTGATGGTGTTCGTGGCTCTCTTTATGTTGACGATTTATCAATCTCTGTCACTGCCTCACGGATGTCAATGGCAGAAAGGAGGATGCAGATGGCTCTCAACCGTGTCTCTAGATGGGCTGATGAACGAGGTTTTCGATTTTCCTTCAAGAAGACCGTTGCCATGCATTTTTGTCGCATTCGTGGAGTCCACCCTGACCCAAACCTTTTTTTAGATGGGCGATGGGCGTCGTATTTCGTGTTTAAAGGAAACTCGGTTTTTAGGGCTGATTTTTGACAGCCGGTTGACTTGGGTCCCTCACTTGAGGTACGTAAAAGCTGAGTGTCTCAGAGCATTGGGTCTCTTGAAAGTTTTAGCGCACACATACTGGGGAGCTGATACAAGACCCTCCTCCTCTTGCATCAGTCTCTGATTTTATCCAAACTTCATTATGGATGTAAAGTTTATTCCTCTGCCTCAGAAGCCCGGCTTCGTATTTTAGATTCCATACATCATGCTGGTGTTCGTCTCGCCACTGGGGCATTCCGATCTTCCCCGATTTCGAGTTTGTTGGCTGATGCTGGTGTCCTTCCTCTAGACTTGCTCCACTCTTCCCTTTTGATGAGATGTTGGTATCGCTTATCTCGTCTCCCAGACTCCGTGCCCTTTCTCAAGGCCTCTCAAGATTCTCGGTCACCTATTTTTGCCACTCGGCCATCCTTTCCAAAGCCCTTTGGTTTCAGGGTGCAGTCGATTATGTCTAGCTTCTCTGTTCCTTCTGTGCCGATCACTCCCCACCTTGTCCCGAGGGTGGGCTACTGGCTTCTCCCCAGGGTGACATTTTGTCGTTTCTTCTCATCCAGTAAGGCCTCCCTTCCTTCTCAGGTTTTATTTTCTCTGTTTTTAGAGCATTCCTCTTCTCATGGGGACTCCATACCAGTTTATACTGATGGATCTAAGTCTGATGCGGGTGTGGGCTTTGGTGTGGTGTTTCCCACCTTCTGTCGAGGTAGGAGCCTCCCTGTGACTGCTTCTGTTTTTACGGCTGAGCTGACTGCTATTTTTTTTGCCCTTCAGATTCTCTTCACTCTCCCCCACACTGCTTTTACTGTTTTTAGTGACTCACGAAGTGCTCTTTCTGCAATGGAGTCTTTTAATCCCTCTCATCCTTTGGTTTTATCCATTTTAGAGTGGCTTTTCCTTTTAGGGCGTCGTGGACGTCGTGTAGATTTCTGTTGGGTTCCAGCTCATGTAGGAGTGGCAGGGAATGAACGAGCTGATCAGCTGGCCAAGGCGGCAGCGGCTCGTCCCCCTCTTGCACAGTCCCCTCTGTATCGTCTGCCTGCTGCAGATATGCGCTCCTTTATTGCCTTCAGGGTTTGGTGCTGTTGGCAGGAGCATTGGGATGCTGTGGGTGCCAATAAGTTGCGCTCGATTTGCCAGAAGGTGGGCTCATTCAGTTACCAGGGCTTCCCTCGTCAATGGGAGACTGCTTTGTGCCGCCTCCGCATTGGCCACACCCGTTTCTCTCACGGTTTTTTAATGGAGAGGGCTCCTCCTCCATTCTGTGATGACTGTCTGGTTCCCTTGACTGTTCAGCACCTGTTGGTGGAGTGTCCTAGTCTTGAGGATTTGCGGCGTCGGTTCCTCTCTGACCATCAAACGGATGGAGGTGTGTATCATCTTTCCTCCGTGCTTGGGGAGGATGCCTGTGCCTTGGGAGGGGCAACCCTCTCCTTTGTGAAGGAGGCAGGACTTCTTAAAGATATTTAGAATTTCTCCTTTTTTTATTGTGTGGCTTATCCTCTATTTTTAGTTTTTTGCTTTTTACTTCTTTGTTATACGGCGGCATATGACCCTGGCTGTTGCGCCGCCATGATTATTATGAAAAAAAAAAAAAAAAAAAGTGTTTATAGCAGTTATCAGAGTAACAACATTCCATCCATGCACATGTCATAGAAAATTGACTTGGGTTAAATTTGTTTTCCGAACGTGGGAGCCGTGTAGTGCCACACATTTGATATTCATGTATGTGTTTAGTAGTACTGTAATTTTAAGTTAGATAGGGTGTAACCTGAATATTAGTCTATAAGTTCCTACCCTAAGTAGTAATTCATATATTAATAATTAATGTAGGGTTAACTATTTTTACATATATGTATCTCTGTATCCATGCAGTGGGTGATGTAATTGTAGATGTTGAGCTATGGGAATTCCTCAGTCAAGCCGAGTAATGAAAGACACATGCGAGCAGCTTATCCCCTCCCTTTATGCGTCGTTGCCGGGCGCCGAGTTTAAACCTTAAACAGAGTAATGATGAATATACAATTCTTTCCGTAACCTAGTTGTGAAATGTTTGTTAATGAAGCTGCTAGAACACAAGTATGTAAGATTAGCAGTCCAAAAGGCCTAAATAATGTCATTTGTGAGGATTTAAAGTTCCGTTTATCTTGGCCGTCACTAGATGGCATGATCTGCTTTCAGATTCAAATTGAAATAGTGATAGAATCAGTGTCTAAATTAAGTAAGGAATAAATCCCAAATTTTCCCCAATTCAATCAAAAGTCTTGTCGTCATGGGTACACTGCTAAATAAATTGTAAAGAGAATTGAAACCCACCATATTTCAAAAACATAATCTCATTTGAGCTAGCAGTGGCGTCCTGTGGTGCCCGACAGGCCCCACTTGCTGCCCAGACATCATGTGTAACAGACGTTCGTTTAGGTGAGTCGTCCACATTTCTTCTTCCTCCCCCTCTTTTTCTTTGTTTAATCTTTACTTATTATGAACTATGAGAAGTAATATTGTTAAGAGTTTAACGTAGAGTGACTTGCTGCCCAGACATCGTGTGTAACAGACGTTCGTTTAGTTCCCCAGACACCGGCGACGTCCGTGGGAGCACGCCATTATTCCCAAGTATTGCCCATAGACTTTTACACTTACACTTACACTACTCACGAGTTATTTTTACAAACCGAAGGTAGTTGATGTGTTATTAATGATCCTATCAAGTGAACTTTTTTTGTAAATAAGGAATAGAAATATAAAAGTGATATGTTCTGTAACGGAAAGGAAAAAGTCAAATTCCTTAACTGTTCTCTTTCTTTAAAATTAATTTATTAGAAAAAATATAATCAGGAGCGTGGAAGGGAACTTACTGATTGTGAGCAATAATGTGATATTTGAGTTGTACCTCGAGGCTAAACAAGCCCGAGTGATTGAGGTGTTCCTGGTGATTGTATTTCTTTTTTTTTTTTAATTATTCCTCGAGGCTAGACAGGCCCGAGAGGTTATGTATTTTCTAGTGATTATATAACATTGTTGATGATGAACTGTAAATAACACTGACTTGATGTGGGAATCGAGAAAATTACATGAGGAGAATACCTTATATGGGTGAAAGATGAACACAAATAATCATTCTTATTGACTCGAGGCTATGCCAGCCCGAACAGACAAATCATACCCGTAAAAGTGTCCCTGTCTTGAGGCCATTGTTGAGCCCAAGAGTAACGGCCAAAAAAGAAAGTAAAGTACAACGACTCCATACCTCGCGTGTATCAAATTGTTTCGTCTGGTAATAATGTTAGAGGAATGATCACCCAAAAGTCTTAGTAACATTTACAATCTTCTCATACTAAAAAGGGTCATGTAATAAAAAATGTTTTTGTGGAAATTAACAGAATTATTAAAGTTGAGTAAAGTATATAGCATTTTCTTTTCTTTATTAGTATACCTAATCAAGGAAATTATGTCCTCAAGCCAAATTCACTCCCCTTCCAATTCAAGATTCCTTCGCTGAGGGAACGACAACCACCTGAGGTACTGACTAAATCTAAACTCGGCCAAAAACTACAAACGCTACCACAATTCATTCTTTTCATAAATATTTACCATCCACTATATTAAGTCGAGTACCATTTGTATATCCATGGGTGAGTTGATCAGTACCCACAACAGGTAATAAAATACATACCCCTATCATCATTACACTGGTGTCAGCCAGTAGCATAAAAATTCTTAGCATCACACTGGTGAATACCGGTGGGATAGCAGCACCTACTATTACACTGGTGTCAACTGGTGGGATAAAGTTTCAGGTTTTACACTGGTGGCAGCGGTGGGATATTCATCGTTCCCAAATTAGTGGCGTTGGTGAGAAAATGAAGGGAAGTGAAAAGTAAAGAGAATATTTCAAAATTTAATTTCCTTTCTTTTTGTGAGTAAGAATAGTATATTAGTCACCATGTCTCTATATGGACAGTTGTTTGCTCAGACGCAGCTGGAAGCTGATCGTCCGTCACAAGTAGGGCGAGATCATGTAACCATTCAATTGGATGAGGCTGAGGAACAGTTCGATGCTACTAACAGAACGCTGCTGTCACACTCGACCCCTTGTTCACACATTATGAGTTCACACCACTCTCTCACAAAACCGCACGATATCCCAATTTTGGAATTAAATCAGCTACAAGGGATAGAAGCTACATCTCGCCTCGAAATGTTTTGTGAGGCGGTGGAACAGACTCACACTAGCAACGCAACTAGAATCCAGGTTGCCAAGAGTCGAATGGGTTCTGAATTGGCCACTTTTATTCGTAACTATCAAAAGAAACATTTTGCACTGTCATGGCCCGAGCTTAAAAAATTCTTGAATACGGAGTTTGCCATCGAGCTGAGTGTAGATCGAGCTTGGCAAGAGTTAGAGAACATGACCTATGACTGGGAGGAATCACCCCAGGCGTTTGTACATAGGTTCATGTGTAAGCATGCGGCTCTCGAAACAAAGTTCCCGAAAGAAAAGTTTCCCTCGCGAGATAAAAGGATCAAGAAGAAACTGTGGTATGGTCTTCCGCTTGAGTCTAGGGAAAAATTGGAAGGTTACCTTGATGACGGATATCCACTCCGTAAATTCATTGACAGGATCGAAAATGAAAGGCAGCTTCTCGAAGAGAAGTATACCACCAGAGTTAATGCAATGCCGGATAGAGACAATAAAAGTGAAAATCCCTCAGATACCAATGTAGTTGATAATCCACCAAGACCATCCCGTGATAACTGCCAATCCGAGTCAGACAAGGAAGTGACTGAATTGAGAGCTCAATTAAGGGATTTGAAAACAAATTTAGAACAACTCAATCAAAAACAATCTACTGAAACACCGAGGCGAAAATACTGTAGTCATTGTTTGAAGAGTTCACACACGTTGCAAGAATGTTGGGCTAAACCCCCACCAGGCCACTGTTTTGATTGCCATAGGTTGGGATGTTGTAGAGGCAGTAATGATTGCCCAGGGCGCATAAACCGCAGCGCAGCGATGCGGGGCAATAACATTTCACCCACCCACTCCAAATGCGAGGCAGACCGCCACTCAAAGTTCCCCCATCAGGCTATTTGACTAACCGCAGGTATAACATCGCCCACAATAAGTGTCAACGTGAATAATAAAATAGTGGAAGCTGTTGTTGACACAGGGAGTGGATATACCTTACTTAAAGAGGCCACTGCGAAGCGGTTAGGAACGGGAATAAATACGAGGAGAAATCCACCGAGATTACAGGGAGTCACAGGAGCGCCACTCCGGATCCTGGGTATGGTCACAGTAAATATTAGAGTGGGAGATGAGAAAGTTCATCAACAGTGGTGTCCAGTCGTTCCGAACGCCTACTTGACTACTGAAACGTTGTTGGGATGTGATGTCCTCGGACAATCTCCGTTGATCTGGAATGGTGCACAACGAGCGCTAATGTGGGGAGGAGCCCCGTACGTCGTGAACTACGTTCCGCGGCGAAAGGGAAAAGTTGAACGAGTCCAGGCCACACCTATCAGAGCCGTCAGGAACCCTCAACAGTTGAAACAAATTAATCTTGTAACAGTAGAGAGACTCACCCCATATCAAACCAAATTCATTGCCGTGCCAGTGAGTGAGGAGCCTAAAACCACTTTACTATTTTACCCACAAGCACGTTTCAGTCATAATAGTCACCCTTACTTATTACAGGTGAATTCAGAGGGCCTAGTCTATTTGCCCCTCAATAATAGAGCCAAACAAGACAAACTGTTTCGGATAGGTACCATTCTAGGCTCATATGAAATCATTGACGACCCTCCTGTAAGTCCAGTCAACTCAGTAACCAAAATCCATAATGACCTGATCCCTACCAGTGATCGAACTGATGAAAGTGGAACTCGTGTTCAACGACTCCGAAAGCTAATTGACGAACAGACATGGCCACACTTAGATTCAGCTCAACAAGAAGAATTAGCTAACGTAATTCTGCAACACGATCCTCTCTTCATTTTGGAAAAAGGAGAACTAGGAACCATCAGCGGTCCCTCCATTCACATTAAAGTAGCAGATCCACAGCCCAGCCGTGGACCGATCTATCGATACCCTGAACAAGCTAAACAGGTGATCGCTGAAATGTTGCAAGACATGGAAGAGAGAGAAATTATTGAAAGATCAACAGCTGCCTGGTTATTTCCTATTGTATTAGTCAACAAGCCGGACGGCAGCAAGCGCATGTGTTTAGATTATCGCCACGTGAATCAACACCTAGCCACGGATATCTATCCACTGTCCAGACTGGAAGAGATAGTCGAGCAGGCCGCAGGTCATAATTACTATGTGACTCTTCATATGCGAGAGGCATATTTTCAAATCATGTTGGACGAGGAAAGTCGTGATTTAACCACATTCAGTGATGGAGTCACACTTTACAAATTTAGGCGCTTACCATTCGGACTTAAATGTTCACCAGCCATATTTTCCCGACGAACGCAGGACATTCTTACTCCATTGTTGAAGCAAGGCTGGGTAAAGAATTATTTGGACGATTTGATAATTTGGGCTGATGACTTCCCCATGTTGTTGAGTCGCTTACAGCAACTATTCACTTTACTCTCACAGAATGGGGCCAAGTTAAATTTAAGCAAATGTACCTTTGGGTTAAAAGAAGTGACCTTTCTTGGCCATAAAATCTCAGCGGCCGGGAGTACGCCGGACCCAAAAAACATAGAGGCTATCAACAAAATGAAAAGACCCTCCAAAGTAAAAGAAGTCCGGAGATTACTTGGAATGTGCGGATTCTACCGAAAACACGTACCTTCGTTCGCAAAAATAGCAGCTCCCCTAACTAACTTAACCAGATCCAGAATAACGTTTGAATGGTCAGATGAGTGTCAATCTGCTTTTGATCAATTGAAGTCGAGCTTAGTGAATGCGCCAGTATTGGTAAGAGCCAATGTGACTCGACCATTCATTGTAACCACCGACGCGAGCAACACTCATATTGGTGGCGTATTGAGTCAGATCCAACCAGACAACTCCAACTTGCCAATTGGTTACTTTTCCAAAAAGCTCAATCCTTGCGAGAGGAAATATTCCGCCACAGACAAAGAAGCATTGGCAGTTGTTCTCACATGCCGCAACTTTCACCATTACCTGTGGGGTTCCCACTTTACTATCTTGATAGATCATCAACCGCTTACTAGTATATTTAAGCGAAAAACCAAATCCCCACGTATGAACAGATGGATTCTCGAGATGCGTGAGTACGACTACAACGTGCAGTATGTCAAGGGTAAATATAATGTAGTCGCTGATCAACTATCTAGACCTGTCAGAGTGATATTCCACCAGTCAGAAACCAACTGGCTTGGATTTAGTCGAGACGAGATGAGAGCTAAGCAACGAGAAGAACCCATGTGGGATGAGTTAGTTAAGTACTTGCGTAGTGAGAAGCTTCCTGCTAAAAGACTACCGAAAGCTATGTTGAGCCAGTTTGCATTGATTGACGAACTATTATATTTTGCCCGTGAAACAAGTGATGGTTGCATCCAATATTGTTTGGTGATTCCTAAGTCAATCAGCAGAGAAGCAATCAAACACGCGCACGAAACCTCAGGACATCTAGGTCAGAAAAAATCTATTAAGATAGCCGAAGAACTATTCTATTGGCCAAATCTAAAGGTAGATGTATGCGAGTATGTGAAACAGTGTCCCACTTGTCAGAGATTCAAAGGTGAAACTGGGTTGCAGCAACCTTGGAAAGGTTTTCCGCCTGTAAGTAAACCATTGGAACGTATCGGGATTGACTTGACTGATATGGTTGCTGGATCTCAGGGTTACCGCTACGTCCTTACTGTGATAGATCATTATAGTAGATTCGTCAAATATTATCCCATCAGGGATAAACATACACAACACATGTATACACTGTCTTGGGCAATACTTCACCGACTTTGGGACGCCACGAGGTATCGTGCTGGACAACGGCGGAGAGTTCATGAGTGGAGAGTTCAAGAAGTTCTGCCGGAGGAACCAGGTGGACTTGTTCTACGTCACCCCTTATCATCCCCAGGGAAACTCTACCACTGAAAGGATGCATCGGACAATGAAAAGCATCCTAGCATCTCTCTGCAATGGACATCCCTTACGTTGGCCTCAGCTGCTTCAATCGTGTCAAACCGTCATAAATCAAGCGGTGCACTCGAGCACGGGACAACAACCTTATTATGCCTTCTTCTCACGCCATCCCCCTCGCCTCATTGGTACCTTATTGCCTTCTGTGGATGCAGAGGAGGACGACCTGGCGATAGCACACACTCTCATAAAGGATGCGACCCAACGGATGACGAGGCGATACCGGGAAGTGGCCAACAGGCGGAGGAGAGCCCAGAAGGTTGAAGTCAATAGTTTGGTGTGGGCGAAAAAAGAGACCATACAACCGGGTACCTGTAGAAAACTGAATGCCAAATGGGACGGCCCGTATAAAGTGATTGAAGTACTGCTAGATGGAAGTGTTTATATCATTGAAAATGTATTTAGTGAAAAAAAATACAAAGGGCTGCTGAAAAGGTAAAACCATATTACGGTACCGAGGAATGGCTCTTAGAACCGCTGCAACAGGAGCTCGCCCCGGAGCCCGAAGATGAGCGATTACCGCCGCGAGTGAGGACTGCCCCTCGGAGACTCATAGAGGAGTGTTAGAAAAGTAGATAAGTGCATGTGACGAATGTTGTGAAACATAACTGCTTAAAAAGTTATGTTCCGGCTGGACTCATCCCCGAGGAGAGGGTGTAAAAATGAAAAGAGTGAAGAGTTCCTGTTGGAACCGGGAAGTGCCTTACTTCGAGGGGAGTGATCAATCCCCTCACCTTACAGTTAGCATGGTTTGTGAGGTAGTGGAGTCTTCAGGACAGAATGAGCGCTCACCTCTTGCGGGCGGAAAGCTGGAAACGAAAGGACTGAGTGAATGTGATTGCGAATGGAAGAGTGTAAGGAAGCGCCTCCAGTGGTGATCTCAATCTCGAGAGACCCTGTCGAGCTCAGGTGAGCGACAAGCTTTTCTCCAAAACCTGAGGCTGACTGGGGCATAAATTCCCTCATAACATCTCGAGTAAGGAGTGATCATACCTCCTAATGTAGTGAGTAAGCGACCTTCCGAGGTACGCATCAGGTGTTTAATGTGGACCGACAGGTGCCACCGATTGTGGGGAAAAGTATTCCAATTCAAAGTGTTTATAGCCCCGCTGAGGGGGGTCACCTTGACGTGGTGGCGGGGCTTGAAGCGTGGCTGGCAGTGCCACCTACTTTGGAGGCATGCCTACCTTTGTAGGGTTCGGCATTTGTCAGTGTCGTGGACCAAGCACCCCCTACATCACTGGTAGAGGAGGCCTACTGGTGATGTCAGTCCCTGCCCATTTGCCATCTAGGGCGGGACTGTTGCCTCCCCACGTGTTTGCCGTGCGTGGCGTCCCATAATGCTGGGAGACGGGAGTCCTGGAGGTTGAGTGATGCTGCATGGTGCGCCCTGCAGCTAGCAATACACCTCTTTGGTCCCTTATTCTGGCTAGACGGGTGGCCTGGTTGGGCCCGACCAGGTCAATCGGCTGGTCACTGGCTAGCCATCCAGGCTAGTCACCTAGTGGCTTTAGGGTCAAGCGGGCACTGGGGGACCTGGTGGCTCCTATCGTCCTGGAGTCACCCTTGTCAGGGTCCCTTGGTGGTTACCTGCGTATACTTTCCCACTACCTCTGGGGTCGCCAGTGGTGCTTTCCCTGGCATATGGCCTCCCCTTGTTGGGCTCCATGGTGGGTGGAGGGGTGGGGGAATGAAGGTAGTTTTTTTCTAATATGGCCACAAAAAAAATTTCATCAGCTGACGACCCTGGTTCTGTCCCTGACCATCCTTCAGAGTCTCCCTCCTGTGCGCCTCATGTGCCTCTGGCTAGTGAGGCCCACATTGCCACCTTGGAACCATACCTGCCTGGTTCCAGTGGTTGGCGGTCAGTGGCCACTACAAAGAAGAGGAGCCGGCAACAGACAACAACATCTTGTGGACTTGCCCGTGAGGTCCTGCCAGGTGTCTATGAGAGGGTTGATTTCCCAAGGTACTACACCATTCGTACTTTGGATGGTCAGCCTATTGGGAATTTAGATATTTTTATGGTTCATCGGCGCATTATGTCAATCTGTGGGAGAGAGCCGAAGATTTCACCTCGGGGGGATGGTAGCCTACTAGTGGAGGTTACATCCCCTGAAGAGGGTTCCCGGATGGCTGCCCAGTGTAAGGACCCGGATGCGCTATTTACTTGTGTCCCTCATGCTTTTTTCAATCAGAGTCGAGGTGTTGTTTTCTCAAAAGACTTACTCCGCTACAATGAAGAGAAGCTCCTTGAAGAACTCCAGGTCCACAGGGTGGTTAAAGTGGAGAGATTTCGGAAGAAGGTTGATGGTGTACTTACCCCAACTCCATCCTTGTTGCTGACATTCGACTGTAATGTTCTACCTTCATCCATCAAGGTGGCTTGGTTGTCCCTTAGGGTCAAACCTTTTGTACCAAACCCACGACGTTGCTACCACTGTCAGATGTACGGGCATGTTGGGCGAGTCTGTCGTCGTTTGCAACAGGGCCTCCCAGTGGTGTGTGTCAGTTGTGGAGAATCCACTCATGCAGGACAGGACTGTCCTGGACCTGTTCGTTGTTTGCACTGTGGCGAGGCACATCCTGCTTCATCTAAAGACTGTGCCAGGTTTTGCTTGGAGAAGGAGATCCTTCTCATCCGTAATCGTGATAGAATAAGCTTTTCTGAGGCCAGGAGTAAAGCCATGTCATTTGTTTTCCGTAACGGAGTGTCTTATGCGTCAGTTTTGTCCGGTCATAGCCGTCCTCATCGTCCTGTCCAGCAGCAGACTCGAGTTCCTCCTGTTGTGTCAGCTTCTATGCCTTCATCTGTTGATACCATGCCAGTGCAACAATCTCCCGTACTTGCGACGGTTGTCGCTACAGTTCAAGACTCGACCTCTACATCTATGGTATCCCCTAGTAGTCATGGTGCACATTCTTCATTTGCTAAGCGTCATCGTGGTTCCTCAGAGTCTTTGAGTCTTGAAGATCCTCCAAGCAAGGTGTCGGTCGTGGAGTCCACATCCTCTGTAGTTAGTCCATCTGTGCAACAGCCCTCGGACCCTGCTTCTGGGTCTTCGGGGGCTTCTGGGGTGTCAGGTCAGTCTGGCACCTCTTTCTCCGGGGAATCGGATGTTCCTCCTCCGGTTACCTCTGAGGATCCTGTCCTGCCCCCTCCACGTTTGGAGGCCAGGACCCCAATCCCTCCTGCTCGACCTCTTGGTTCACTGGGGGCCCCGGGCAGGGTTCGGAGTAGCTCTTCCTCTCCTGCTGGGCAGCGACGGGTGTCTGTGAAGTCTCCCAACACTTCGCAGACCCCAGGCCCTCGTTCTAGCCATGCTACTGCCCGTGACAAGCCCCTTACTGGGCGTATCCGCATTCCCAAGAAGATTGTCTCCCAGGGTCGCTCAGTGGTTTCCACTAAGTGACCCTTTCTTTTCTGTATATAGTTCCTCCATTTTAATATTTTTAGTATTTTTTAATGGTTTTCTGTTTGTCCCTCTCCCCTGCCCCTTTTTATTTCCGTAGTTTTAATGGCTAATATTATTCAATGGAACTGCCGTGGTTTACGAGCCAACTGGGAGGAACTCCGTTGGCTTCTGGCTGAGTATTCACCTGTGTGTGTTTGCCTACAAGAGACAATGGTTGGTGATGCTGCGCCTCCCAACCCACCTGGTTACCAGGTTTTTTATTCAGATCCTCTTCCTGGACAAGGTCATGGTGGGGGTGTGGCTATTCTAGTATGCAGTGACATACCTTTCACTGCTGTGAATCTTAACACTCCACTGCAGGCTGTTGCTCTCCAGATTTTCCTTCCCCGTCGTTATACTGTGTGCTCTTTGTACCTCCCTCCTAGTGCCAATATTGAGAGGGTTGATCTTGAAAATCTTATTCGTGCACTTCCCTCACCCTATTTCTTGCTGGGTGACATGAACAGTCATCATCCCCTGTGGGGTGGCTCCACAGCTGATGCTAGAGGTACTATGTTAGCCTCCATTATGGAGGATGTGGACCTGTACATTTTAAATTCTGGTGAAGTTACTTACTTCCATAGTCAAACGGGTATTTTTACTTCTATTGATTTGTCTCTGTGCTCTGCAGGGGTAGCCCTGAATTTTACATGGGCTGTGTTACCAGACTTACATGGCAGTGACCACTTCCCTATTTTATTAAGATCGACACAGAGTGCGCCTCGGCGTCGTCTTCCCCGCTGGCGCTTGGATAGGGCGGTCTGGCCGGTTTTTGAGGAGCTGTGTTCCCTGAACCGATGTGTGGAGGATTTTGTCAGCACTGATGCTGCTGTTGAGTATTTCACAGACTTACTACACTCGGCGGCACTGCAGAGTATTCCGAGAACAGCTGGTCACTTTCCTTGCCGTCCAGTTCCCTGGTGGACTGATGAGTGTGCTTCTGCTGTTAGGGCTAAACGTGCTGCTTTCTCCCGACTTCGTCGTCACCGAGGTGACCCTGGTTACTTAGCGGCATATAGGAGAGCCCGAGCTCATGCCCGGTGGGTTATGAAGGAGGCTAGGAGGAAGTCTTGGGCATCATTTGTTTCTTCAATTTCTTCACAGACTCCTCTCACAAAAGTGTGGAAACGGGTGAGGAAGATTTCAGGGAAATTTCCTGTTCCCTCTCCTCCTGTTTTATCTCATGCAGGTGTGGTGGTGGCTCATTCTTCGTCTGTTGCCGAGATATTTGCAGCTCATTTTGCTAATGTCTCTAGGAAGGACACCTCATCCCCGTCGGCACGCCGCCGATGGCACCTGGAATCTTTGGGCATTAGTTTTCCATCTACTGCGGAGGAGTCGTATAATGTTGCTTTTTCTGCTTCTGAACTTCAGATGGCATTGTCGCAGTGTCGTGACTCGTCTCCAGGCTTGGATGATGTCCCATATGCCTTCTTACACCACTTGCCTGATGCAGCCCTTCATTTTCTGTTGTCACTGTATAACAGAATTTGGTGCAATGGTGGGTTTCCGACCTCATGGGGTGTTGCTGTGGTTCTCCCCATCCCTAAGCCGGGTAAGGATCACTTGCAGGCCACTAATTATCGCCCTATCTCGCTGACATCTTGCCTTTGTAAGGTTCTCGAAAAGATGGTGAATAGTCGGCTCATGTGGTACTTAGAGAAGGGTGGTTACTTGTCTCCAGTCCAGTGTGGGTTTTGGAAGATGCGGTCGACCACAGATGCTCTCCTTTCTTTAGAATCTTCCATCTGCCAGGCTTTTGCAACTAACCAGCATCATATCACAGTGTTCTTTGATTTGGAGAAGGCGTACGACACTTCCTGGCGTCATGGTATATTGCAATCTCTTTATGAGTTTGGTCTCCGTGGGCAACTCCCCACTTTTATCCGGGAGTTTTTATCTAATCGTTTTATTCGGGTCCGAGTCGGGAGTGAGCTGTCTACTGCACGTCCCCTTGAGGATGGTGTGCCACAAGGGAGCATACTAAGTGTTACCCTTTTCGCAGTGGCAATTAACAGCGTTATTTCTGTGCTCCCTGATGGTGTTCGTGGCTCTCTTTATGTTGACGATTTATCAATCTCTGTCACTGCCTCACGGATGTCAATGGCAGAAAGGAGGATGCAGATGGCTCTCAACCGTGTCTCTAGATGGGCTGATGAACGAGGTTTTCGATTTTCCTTCAAGAAGACCGTTGCCATGCATTTTTGTCGCATTCGTGGAGTCCACCCTGACCCAAACCTTTTTTAGATGGGCATCGTATTTCGTGTTTAAAGGAAACCCGGTTTTTAGGGCTGATTTTTGACAGCCGGTTGACTTGGGTCCCTCACTTGAGGTACGTAAAAGCTGAGTGTCTCAGAGCATTGGGTCTCTTGAAAGTTTTAGCGCACACATACTGGGGAGCTGATACAAGACCCTCCTCCTCTTGCATCAGTCTCTGATTTTATCCAAACTTCATTATGGATGTAAAGTTTATTCCTCTGCCTCAGAAGCCCGGCTTCGTATTTTAGATTCCATACATCATGCTGGTGTTCGTCTCGCCACTGGGGCATTCCGATCTTCCCCGATTTCGAGTTTGTTGGCTGATGCTGGTGTCCTTCCTCTAGACTTGCTCCACTCTTCCCTTTTGATGAGATGTTGGTATCGCTTATCTCGTCTCCCAGACTCCGTGCCCTTTCTCAAGGCCTCTCAAGATTCTCGGTCACCTATTTTTGCCACTCGGCCATCCTTTCCAAAGCCCTTTGGTTTCAGGGTGCAGTCAATTATGTCTAGCTTCTCTGTTCCTTCTGTGCCGATCACTCCCCACCGTGTCCCGAGGGTGGGCTACTGGCTTCTCCCCAGGGTGACATTTTGTCGTTTCTTCTCATCCAGTAAGGCCTCCCTTCCTTCTCAGGTTTTATTTTCTCTGTTTTTAGAGCATTCCTCTTCTCATGGGGACTCCATACCAGTTTATACTGATGGATCTAAGTCTGATGCGGGTGTGGGCTTTGGTGTGGTGTTTCCCACCTTCTGTCGAGGTAGGAGCCTCCCTGTGACTGCTTCTGTTTTTACGGCTGAGCTGACTGCTATTTTTTTTGCCCTTCAGATTCTCTTCACTCTCCCCCACACTGCTTTTACTGTTTTTAGTGACTCACGAAGTGCTCTTTCTGCAATGGAGTCTTTTAATCCCTCTCATCCTTTGGTTTTATCCATTTTAGAGTGGCTTTTCCTTTTAGGGCGTCGTGGACGTCGTGTAGATTTCTGTTGGGTTCCAGCTCATGTAGGAGTGGCAGGGAATGAACGAGCTGATCAGCTGGCCAAGGCGGCAGCGGCTCGTCCCCCTCTTGCACAGTCCCCTCTGTATCGTCTGCCTGCTGCAGATATGCGCTCCTTTATTGCCTTCAGGGTTTGGTGCTGTTGGCAGGAGCATTGGGATGCTGTGGGTGCCAATAAGTTGCGCTCGATTTGCCAGAAGGTGGGCTCATTCAGTTACCAGGGCTTCCCTCGTCAATGGGAGACTGCTTTGTGCCGCCTCCGCATTGGCCACACCCGTTTCTCTCACGGTTTTTTAATGGAGAGGGCTCCTCCTCCATTCTGTGATGACTGTCTGGTTCCCTTGACTGTTCGGCACCTGTTGGTGGAGTGTCCTAGTCTTGAGGATTTGCGGCGTCGGTTCCTCTCTGACCACCAAACGGATGGAGGTGTGTATCATCTTTCCTCCGTGCTTGGGGAGGATGCCTGTGCCTTGGGAGGGGCAACCCTCTCCTTTGTGAAGGAGGCAGGACTTCTTAAAGATATTTAGAATTTCTCCTTTTTTTATTGTGTGGCTTATCCTCTATTTTTAGTTTTTTGCTTTTTACTTCTTTGTTATACGGCGGCATATGACCCTGGCAGTTGCGCCGCCATGATTATTATGAAAAAAAAAAAAAAAAGTGTTTATAGCAGTTATCAGAGTAACAACATTCCATCCATGCACATGTCATAGAAAATTGACTTGGGTAAAATTTGTTTTCCGAACGTGGGAGCCGTGTAGTGCCACACATTTGATATTCATGTATGTGTTGAGTAGTACTGTAATTTTAAGTTAGATAGGGTGTAACCTGAATATTAGTCTATAAGTTCCTACCCTAAGTAGTAATTCATATATTAATAATTAATGTAGGGTTAACTATTTTTACATATATGTATCTCTGTATCTATGCAGTGGGTGATGTAATTGTAGATGTTGAGCTATGGGAATTCCTCAGTCAAGCCGAGTAATGAAAGACACATGCGAGCAGCTTATCCCCTCCCTTTATGCGTCGTTGCCGGGCGCCGAGTTTAAACCTTAAACAGAGTAATGATGAATATACAATTCTTTCCGTAACCTAGTTGTGAAATGTTTGTTAATGAAGCTGCTAGAACACAAGTATGTAAGATTAGCAGTCCAAAAGGCCTAAATAATGTCATTTGTGAGGATTTAAAGTTCCGTTTATCTTGGCCGTCACTAGATGGCATGAGCTGCTTTCAGATTCAAATTGAAATAGTGATAGAATCAGTATCTAAATTAAGTAAGGAATAAATCCCAAATTTTCCCCAATTCAATCAAAAGTCTTGTCGTCATGGGTACACTGCTAAATAAATTGTAAAGAGAATTGAAACCCACCATATTTCAAAAACATAATCTCATTTGAGCTAGCAGTGGCGTCCTGTGGTGCCCGACAGGCCCCACTTGCTGCCCAGACATCGTGTGTAACAGACGTTCGTTGAGGTGAGTCGTCCACATTTCTTCTTCCTCCCCCTCTTTTTCTTTGTTTAATCTTTACTTATTATGAACTATGAGAAGTAATATTGTTGAGAGTTTAACGTAGAGTGACTTGCTGCCCAGACATCGTGTGTAACAGACGTTCGTTTAGTTCCCCAGACACCGGCGACGTCCGTGGGAGCACGCCATTATTCCCAAGTATTGCCCATAGACTTTTACACTTACACTTACACTACTCACGAGTTATTTTTAAAAACCGAAGGTAGTTGATGTGTTATTAATGATCCTATCAAGTGAACTTTTTTTGTAGATAAGGAATAGAAATATAAAAGTGATATGTTCTATAACGGAAAGGAAAAAGTCAAATTCCTTAACTGTTCTCTTTCTTTAAAATTAATTTATTAGAAAAAATATAATCAGGAGCGTGGAAGGGAACTTACTGATTGTGAGCAATAATGTGATATTTGTGTTGTACCTCGAGGCTAAACAAGCCCGAGTGATTGAGGTGTTCCTGGTGATTGTATTTCTTTTTTTTTTTAATTATTCCTCGAGGCTAGACAGGCCCGAGAGGTTATGTATTTTCTAGTGATTATATAACATTGTTGATGATGAACTGTAAATAACACTGACTTGATGTGGGAATCGAGAAAATTACATGAGGAGAATACCTTATATGGGTGAAAGATGAACACAAATAATCATTCTTATTGACTCGAGGCTATGCCAGCCCGAACAGACAAATCATACCCGTAAAAGTGTCCCTGTCGTGAGGCCATTGTTGAGCCCAAGAGTAACGGCCAAAAAAGAAAGTAAAGTACAAAGACTCCATACCTCGCGTGTATCAAATTGTTTCGTCTGGTAATAATGTTAGAGGAATGATCACCCAAAAGTCTTAGTAACATTTACAATCTTCTCATACTAAAAAGGGTCATGTAATAAAAAATGTTTTTGTGGAAATTAACAGAATTATTAAAGTTGAGTAAAGTATATAGCATTTTCTTTTCTTTATTAGTATACCTAATCAAGGAAATTATGTCCTCAAGCCAAATTCACTCCCCTTCCAATTCAAGATTCCTTCGCTGAGGGAACGACAACCACCTGAGGTACTGACTAAATCTAAACTCGGCCAAAAACTACAAACGCTACCACAATTCATTCTTTTCATAAATATTTACCATCCACTATATTAAGTCGAGTACCATTTGTATATCCATGGGTGAGTTGATCAGTACCCACAACAGGTAAGAAAATACATACCCCTATCATCATTACACTGGTGTCAGCCAGTAGCATAAAAATTCTTAGCATCACACTGGTGAATACCGGTGGGATAGCAGCACCTACTATTACACTGGTGTCAACTGGTGGGATAAAGTTTCAGGTTTTACACTGGTGGCAGCGGTGGGATATTCATCGTTCCCAAATTAGTGGCGTTGGTGAGAAAATGAAGGGAAGTGAAAAGTAAAGAGAATATTTCAAAATTTAATTTCCTTTCTTTTTGTGAGTAAGAATAGTATATTAGTCACCATGTCTCTATATGGACAGTTGTTTGCTCAGACGCAGCCGGAAGCTGATCGTCCGTCACAAGTAGGGCGAGATCATGTAACCATTCAATTGGATGAGGCTGAGGAACAGTTCGGTGCTACTAACAGAACGCTGCTGTCACACTCGACCCCTTGTTCACACATTATGAGTTCACACCACTCTCTCACAAAACCGCGCGATATCCCAATTTTGGAATTAAATCAGCTACAAGGGATAGAAGCTACATCTCGCCTCGAAATGTTTTGTGAGGCGGTGGAACGGACTCACACTAGCAACGCAACTAGAATCCAGGTTGCCAAGAGTCGAATGGGTTCTGAATTGGCCACTTTTATTCGTAACTATCAAAAGAAACATTTTGCACTGTCATGGCCCGAGCTTAAAAAATTCTTGAATACGGAGTTTGCCATCGAGCTGAGTGTAGATCGAGCTTGGCAAGAGTTAGAGAACATGACCTATGACTAGGAGGAATCACCCCAGGCGTTTGTACATAGGTTCATGTGTAAGCATGCGGCTCTCGAAACAAAGTTCCCGAAAGAAAAGTTTCCCTCGCGAGATAAAAGGATCAAGAAGAAACTGTGGTATGGTCTTCCGCTTGAGTCTAGGGAAAAATTGGAAGGTTACCTTGATGACGGATATCCACTCCGTAAATTCATTGACAGGATCGAAAATGAAAGGCAGCTTCTCGAAGAGAGGTATACCACCAGAGTTAATGCAATGCCGGATAGAGACAATAAAAGTGAAAATCCCTCAGATACCAATGTAGTTGATAATCCACCAAGACCATCCCGTGATAACTGCCAATCCGAGTCAGACAAGGAAGTGACTGAATTGAGAGCTCAATTAAGGGATTTGAAAACAAATTTAGAACAACTCAATCAAAGACAATCTACTGAAACACCGAGGCGAAAATACTGTAGTCATTGTTTGAAGAGTTCACACACGTTGCAAGAATGCTGGGCTAAACCCCCACCAGGCCACTGTTTTGATTGCCGTAGGTTGGGATGTTGTAGAGGCAGTAATGATTGCCCAGGGCGCATAAACCGCAGCGCAGCGATGCGGGGCAATAACATTTCACCCACCCACTCCAAATGCGAGGCAGACCGCCACTCAAAGTTCCCCCATCAGGCTATTTGACTAACCGCAGGTATAACATCGCCCACAATAAGTGTCAACGTGAATAATAAAATAGTGGAAGCTGTTGTTGACACAGGGAGTGGATATACCTTACTTAAAGAGGCCACTGCGAAGCGGTTAGGAACGGGAATAAATACGAGGAGAAATCCACCGAGATTACAGGGAGTCACAGGAGCGCCACTCCGTATCCTGGGTATGGTCAAAGTAGATATTAGAGTGGGAGATGAGAAAGTTCATCAACAGTGGTGTCCAGTTGTTCCGAACGCCTACTTGACTACTGAAATGTTGTTGGGATGTGATGTCCTCGGACAATCTCCGTTGATCTGGAATGGTGCACAACGAGCGCTAATGTGGGGAGGAGCCCCGTACGTCGTGAACTACGTTCTGCGGCGAAAGGGAAAAGTTGAACGAGTCCAGGCCACACCTATCAGAGCCGTCAGGAACCCTCAACAGTTGAAACAAATTAATCTTGTAACAGTAGAGAGACTCACCCCATATCAAACCAAATTCATTGCCGTGCCAGTGAGTGAGGAGCCTAAAACCACTTTACTATTTTACCCACAAGCACGTTTCAGTCATAATAGTCACCCTTACTTATTACAGGTGAATTCAGAGGGCCTAGTCTATTTGCCCCTCAATAATAGAGCCAAACAAGACAAACTGTTTCGGATAGGTACCATTCTAGGCTCATATGAAATCATTGACGACCCTCCTGTAAGTCCAGTCAACTCAGTAACCAAAATCCATAATGACCTGATCCCTACCAGTGATCGAACTGATGAAAGTGGAACTCATGTTCAACGACTCCGAAAGCTAATTGACGAACAGACATGGCCACACTTAGATTCAGCTCAACAAGAAGAATTAGCTAACGTAATTCTGCAACACGATCCTCTCTTCATTTTGGAAAAAGGAGAACTAGGAACCATCAGCGGTCCCTCCGTTCACATTAAAGTAGCAGATCCACAGCCCAGCCGTGGACCGATCTATCGATACCCTGAACAAGCTAAACAGGTGATCGCTGAAATGTTGCAAGACATGGAAGAGAGAGAAATTATTGAAAGATCAACAGCTGCCTGGTTATCTCCTATTGTATTAGTCAACAAGCCGGATGGCAGCAAGCGCATGTGTTTAGATTATCGCCACGTGAATCAACACCTAGCCACGGATATCTATCCACTGCCCAGACTGGAAGAGATAGTTGAGCATACCGCAGGTCATAATTACTATGTGACTCATGATATGCGTGAGGCATATTTTCAAATCATGTTGGACGAGGAAAGTCGTGATTTAACCACATTCAGTGATGGAGTCACACTTTACAGATTTAGGCGCTTACCATTCGGACTAAAATATTCACCAGCCATATTTTCCCGACGAATGCAGGACATTCTTACTCCATTGTTGAAGCAAGGCTGGGTAAAGAATTATTTGGATGATTTGATAATTTGGGCTGATGACTTCCCCATGTTGTTGAGTCGCTTACAGCAACTATTCACTTTACTCTCACAGAATGGGGCCAAGTTAAATTTAAGCAAATGTACCTTTGGGTTAAAAGAAGTGACCTTTCTTGGCCATAAAATCTCAGCGGCCGGGAGTACGCCGGACCCAAAAAACATAGAGGCTATCAACAAAATGAAAAGACCCTCCAAAGTAAAAGAAGTCCGGAGATTCCTTGGAATGTGCGGGTTCTACCGAAAACACGTACCTTCGTTCGCAAAAATAGCAGCTCCCCTAACTAACTTAACCAGATCCAGAATAGCGTTCGAATGGTCAGATGTCAATCTGCTTTTGATCAATTGAAGTCGAGCTTACTGAATGCGCCAGTATTGGTAAGAGCCAACGTGACTCGACCATTCATTGTAACCACCGACGCGAGCAACACTCATATTGGTGGCGTATTGAGTCAGATCCAACCAGACAACTCCAACTTGCCAATTGGTTACTTTTCCAAAAAGCTCAATCCTTGCGAGAGGAAATATTCCGCCACAGACAAAGAAGCATTGGCAGTTGTTCTCACATGCCGCAACTTTCACCATTACCTGTGGGGTTCCCACTTTACTATCTTGACAGATCATCAACCGCTTACTAGTATATTTAAGCGAAAAACCAAATCCCCACGTATGAACAGATGGATTCTCGAGATGCGTGAGTACGACTACAACGTGCAGTATGTCAAGGGTAAATATAATGTAGTCGCTGATCAACTATCTAGACCTGTCAGAGTGATATTCCACCAGTCAGAAACCAACTGGCTTGGATTTAGTCGAGACGAGATGAGAGCTAAGCAACGAGAAGAACCCATGTGGGATGAGTTAGTTAAGTACTTGCGTAGTGAGAAGCTTCCTGCTAAAAGACTACCGAAAGCTATGTTAAGCCAGTTTGTATTGATTGACGAACTATTATATTTTTCCCGTGAAACAAGTGATGGTTGCATCCAATATTGTTTGGTGATTCCTAAGTCAATCAGTAGAGAAGCAATCAAACACGCGCACGAAACCTCAGGACATCTAGGTCAGAAAAAATCTATTAAGAAAGTCGAAGAACTATTCTATTGGCCAAATCTAAAGGTAGATCTATGCGAGTATGTGAAACAGTGTCCCACTTGTCAGAGATTCAAAGGTGAAACTGGGTTGCAGCAACCTTGGAAAGGTTTTCCGCCTGTAAGTAAACCATTGGAACGTATCGGGATTGACTTGACTGATATGGTTGCTGGATCTCAGGGTTACCGCTACGTCCTTACTGTGATAGATCATTATAGTAGATTCGTCAAATATTATCCCATCAGGGATAAACATACACAACACATCATACACTGTCTTGGGCAATACTTCACCGACTTTGGGACGCCACGAGGTATCGTGCTGGACAACGGCGGAGAGTTCATGAGTGGAGAGTTCAAGAAGTTCTGCCGGAGGAACCAGGTGGACTTGTTCTACGTCACCCCTTATCATCCCCAGGGAAACTCTACCACTGAAAGGATGCATCGGACAATGAAAAGCATCCTAGCATCTCTCTGCAATGGACATCCCTTACGTTGGCCTCAGCTGATTCAATCGTGTCAAACCGTCATAAATCAAGCGGTGCACTCGAGCACGGGACAACAACCTTATTATGCCTTCTTCTCACTCCATCCCCCTCGCCTCATTGGTACCTTATTGCCTTGTGTGGATGCAGAGGAGGACGACCTGGCGATAGCACACACTCTCATAAAGGATACGACCCAACGGATGACGAGACGATACCGGGAAGTGGCCAACAGGCGGAGGAGAGCCCAGAAGGTTGAAGTTAATAGTTTGGTGTGGGCGAAAAAAGAGACCATACAACCGGGTACCTGTAGAAAACTGAATGCCAAATGGGACGGCCCGTATAAAGTGATTGAAGTACTGCTAGATGGAAGTGTTTATATCATTGAAAATGTATTTAGTGAAAAAAAATACAAAGGGCTGCTGAAAAGGTAAAACCATATTATGGTACCGAGGAATGGCTCTTAGAACCGCTGCAACAGGAGCTCGCCCCGGAGCCCGAAGATGAGCGATTACCGCCGCGAGTGAGGACTGCCCCTCGGAGACTCATAGAGGAGTGTTAGAAAAGTAGATAAGTGCATGTGACGAATGTTGTGAAACATAACTGCTTAAAAAGTTATGTTCCGGGTGGACTCATCCCCGAGGAGAGGGTGTAAAAAGGAAAAGAGTGAAGAGTTCCTGTTGGAACCGGGAAGTGCCTTACTTCGAGGGGAGTGATCAATCCCCTCACCTTACAGTTAGCACGGTTTGTGAGGTAGTGGAGTCTTCAGGACAGAATGAGCGCTCACCTCTTGCGGGCGGAAAGCTGGAAACGAAAGGACTGAGTGAATGTGATTGCGAATGGAAGAGTGTAAGGAAGCGCCTCCAGTGGTGATCTCAATCTCGAGAGACCCTGTCGAGCTCAGGTGAGCGACAAGCTTTTCTCCAAAACCTGAGGCTGACTGGGGCATAAATTCCCTCATAACATCTCGAGTAAGGAGTGATCATACCTCCTAATGTAGTGAGTAAGCGACCTTCCGAGGTACGCATCAGGTGTTTAATGTGGACCGACAGGTGCCACCGATTGTGGGGAAAAGTATTCCAATTCAAAGTGTTTATAGCCCCGCTGAGGGGGTCACCTTGACGTGGTGGCGGGGCTTGAAGCGTGGCTGGCAGTGCCACCTACTTTGGAGGCATGCCTACCTTTGTAGGGTTCGGCATTTGTCAGTGTCGTGGACCAAGCACCCCCTACATCACTGGTAGAGGAGGCCTACTGGTGATGTCAGTCCCTGCCCATTTGCCATCTAGGGCGGGACTGTTGCCTCCCCACGTGTTTGCCGTGCGTGGCGTCCCGTAATGCTGGGAGACGGGAGTCCTGGAGGTTGAGTGATGCTGCATGGTGCGCCCTGCAGCTAGCAATACACCTCTTTGGTCCCTTATTCTGGCTAGACGGGTGGCCTGGTTGGGCCCGACCAGGTCAATCGGCTGGTCACTGGCTAGCCATCCAGGCTAGTCACCTAGTGGCTTTAGGGTCAAGCGGGCACTGGGGGACCTGGTGGCTCCTATCGTCCTGGAGTCACCCTTGTCAGGGTCCCTTGGTGGTTACCTGCGTATACTTTCCCACTACCTCTGGGGTCGCCAGTGGTGCTTTCCCTGGCATATGGCCTCCCCTTGTTGGGCTCCATGGTGGGTGGAGGGGTGGGGGAATGAAGGTAGTTTTTTTCTAATATGGCCACGAAAAAAATTTCATCAGCTGACGACCCTGGTTCTGTCCCTGACCATCCTTCAGAGTCTCCCTCCTGTGCGCCTCATGTGCCTCTGGCTAGTGAGGCCCACATTGCCACCTTGGAACCATACCTGCCTGGTTCCAGTGGTTGGCGGTCAGTGGCCACTACAAAGAAGAGGAGCCGGCAACAGACAACAACATCTTGTGGACTTGCCCGTGAGGTCCTGCCAGGTGTCTATGAGAGGGTTGATTTCCCAAGGTACTACACCATTCGTACTTTGGATGGTCAGCCTATTGGGAATTTAGATATTTTTATGGTTCATCGGCGCATTATGTCAATCTGTGGGAGAGAGCCGAAGATTTCACCTCAGGGGGATGGTAGCCTACTAGTGGAGGTTACATCCCCTGAAGAGGGTTCCCGGATGGCTGCCCAGTGTAAGGACCCGGATGCGCTATTTACTTGTGTCCCTCATGCTTTTTTCAATCAGAGTCGAGGTGTTGTTTTCTCAAAAGACTTACTCCGCTACAATGAAGAGAAGCTCCTTGAAGAACTCCAGGTCCACAGGGTGGTTAAAGTGGAGAGGTTTCGGAAGAAGGTTGATGGTGTACTTACCCCAACTCCATCCTTGTTGCTGACATTCGACTGTAATGTTCTACCTTCATCCATCAAGGTGGCTTGGTTGTCCCTTAGGGTCAAACCTTTTGTACCAAACCCACGACGTTGCTACCACTGTCAGATGTACGGGCATGTTGGGCGAGTCTGTCGTCGTTTGCAACAGGGCCTCCCAGTGGTGTGTGTCAGTTGTGGAGAATCCACTCATGCAGGACAGGACTGTCCTGGACCTGTTCGTTGTTTGCACTGTGGCGAGGCACATCCTGCTTCATCTAAAGACTGTGCCAGGTTTTGCTTGGAGAAGGAGATCCTTCTCATCCGTAATCGTGATAGAATAAGCTTTTCTGAGGCCAGGAGTAAAGCCATGTCATTTGTTTTCCGTAACGGAGTGTCTTATGCGTCAGTTTTGTCCGGTCATAGCCGTCCTCATCGTCCTGTCCAGCAGCAGACTCGAGTTCCTCCTGTTGTGTCAGCTCCTATGCCTTCATCTGTTGATACCATGCCAGTGCAACAATCTCCCGTACTTGCGACGGTTGCCGCTACAGTTCAAGACTCGACCTCTACATCTATGGTATCCCCTAGTAGTCATGGTGCACATTCTTCATTTGCTAAGCGTCATCGTGGTTCCTCAGAGTCTTTGAGTCTTGAAGATCCTCCAAGCAAGGTGTCGGTCGTGGAGTCCACATCCTCTGTAGTTAGTCCATCTGTGCAACAGCCCTCGGACCCTTCTTCTGGGTCTTCGGGGGCTTCTGGGGTGTCAGGTCAGTCTGGCACCTCTTCCTCCGGGGAATCGGATGTTCCTCCTCCGGTTACCTCTGAGGATCCTGTCCTGCCCCCTTCACGTTTGGAGGCCAGGACCCCAATGCCTCCTGCTCGACCTCTTGGTTCACTGGGGGCCCCGGGCAGGGTTTGGAGTAGCTCTTCCTCTCCTGCTGGGCAGCGACGGGTGTCTGTGAAGTCTCCCAACACTTCGCAGACCCCAGGCCCTTGTTCTAGCCATGCTGCTGCCCGTGGCAAGCCCCTTACTGGGCGTATCCGCATTCCCAAGAAGATTGTCTCCCAGGGTCGCTCAGTGGTTTCCACTAAGTGACCCTTTCTTTTGTGTATATAGTTCCTCCATTTTAATATTTTTAGTATTTTTTAATGGTTTTCTGTTTGTCCCTCTCCCCTGCCCCTTTTTATTTCCGTAGTTTTAATGGCTAATATTATTCAATGGAACTGCCGTCGTTTACGAGCCAACTGGAAGGAACTCCGTTGGCTTCTGGCTGAGTATTCACCTGTGTGTGTTTGCCTACAAGAGACAATGGTTGGTGATGCTGCGCCTCCCAACCCACCTGGTTACCAGGTTTTTTATTCAGATCCTCTTCCTGGACAAGGTCATGGTGGGGGTGTGGCTATTCTAGTATGCAGTGACATACCTTTCACTGCTGTGAATCTTAACACTCCACTGCAGGCTGTTGCTCTCCAGATTTTCCTTCCCCGTCGTTATACTGTGTGCTCTTTGTACCTCCCTCCTAGTGTCACTATTGAGAGGGTTGATCTTGATAAATCTTATTCGTGCACTTCCCTCACCCTATTTCTTGCTGGGTGACATGAACAGTCATCATCCCCTGTGGGGTGGCTCCACAGCTGATGCTAGAGGTACTATGTTAGCCTCCATTGTGGAGGATGTGGACCTGTACATTTTAAATTCTGGTGAAGTTACTTACTTCCATAGTCAAACGGGTATTTTTACTTCTATTGATTTGTCTCTGTGCTCTGCAGGGGTAGCCCTGAATTTTACATGGGCTGTGTTACCAGACTTACATGGCAGTGACCACTTCCCTATTTTATTAAGATCGACACAGAGTGCGCCTCGGCGTCGTCTTCCCTGCTGGCGCTTGGATAGGGCGGTCTGGCCGGTTTTTGAGGAGCTGTGTTCCCCGAACCGATGTGTGGAGGATTTTGTCAGCACTGATGCTGCTGTTGAGTATTTCACAGACTTACTACACTCGGCGGCACTGCAGAGTATTCCGAGAACAGCTGGTCACTTTCCTTGCCGTCCAGTTCCCTGGTGGACTGATGAGTGTGCTTCTGCTGTTAGGGCTAAACGTGCTGCTTTCTCCCGACTTCGTCGTC
>NW_027644790.1:0-73523 GCF_032717465.1 Coenobita brevimanus | reverse complement strand
CCTCGTTTGTCTGTTCCTCTCTCCATGTAACTCCACATGCTCCTCTCAAATAACTCATTTCCACTGCTCTCACTCTTGTGTCCCTCCAACAAGATCCAAGCTTCACTTTTGTACGTTAGAGTTGGTATCACAATGCTGTCCCGCAGCGACTTTTTTTCTTCTGTACTCACATCCATGTTTCATATCACCGCTTTCAAAGAACCAGCAACTCTCCATCTTTGTTGTACCTTTTCAAGCACTTCGCCCTCCAAACTTCCATCCTTACTCGTCACACTACTCAAGTACTTAAATCCACTCACATTTTCCATTTCCTCATCATCCAACCTTACTGCACAACCAGTGACTTCATTCTCTCGAAGGAGAGTAAATTAGACGAAAAGCCTTAACCTCAACCTTGTTGAGAAGAGCTGTATGTGTGGAGCCTCCCCACACATGAGAGTTGTACCTCATACAAGGGCGAATAAATTCCATTTATAACCTAAATAACTGTGCAGAGGTAAAGAAAGCACGGAGTCGGCTTGGCATACCAAATTCTTTGGTAGCAAATTCTACGGAAGGTGATATGTACTTTCTAAGATAAATCCCGAGAAAATGAAACACCAAGTATGTTTAAAGATGATGCAGCATTGAGCTGAATATTGTTAGCAGTTAGAGGGTACTCATGTGAAAGATTTGTCGTGTTGGTACTTGTGAAAATTGAGTTTTTGATGCATTAAAAACAACAAGAATATTTTTAGCTGGAATAACTGCTGAGAGAGACGCTGCGGGAAGAGAATGGAAAGGTGAAGGGTGTGGAGTCATCAACGTGAAGTGAGGATACGTTAGATGTACAGCTTAGAAGGCCATTGATGAATAAAAGGATGAGATTTGGTGATAGGACAGAGCCCCGAGGAGCATCATTACGATAGCCTCTAGGAGAAGAACGGTATTGTCTACAACAGCAGCTATAGAACGACCAGAAAGGAAGCTAGAGGTGAAGGAATAGACAGAAGGATGGAAACCGTAAGAGGGCAGTTTGGAAATTAAAGATTTATGCCAGGCTCGATCGAAAACTTTTGAAAAGTCAAGTGCAATAGCAAAACTTTCGCCATAATCCAGAGAGGTGGAAGACCAGGAGTCTCAGCATATGTGAGAAGATCGCTAATGGAGCGTCTTTGACGGAACCCATACTGACGATCAGAAAGAAGGTTATGATAGGAAAGATGCTTTTAAATTTTTTAGTCGAGAATAGACTCGAAAACTTTTGAAACAGGATATTAAAGCAACTGGGCGATAGTTAGAGGGATGGGAATGGTCACCCATCTTTGGGACAGGCTGAACAGCACCGAAATCACCTAAGGTGAGACTGCAGGAGAAAGTCTTAGAGAAGAGTTCTGGTTAATCAGGAGAATAACTACAGAACCATCTGAGTGAAAAAGAGGAAGGAATGATGATGAGGTAAAGTTGTTAGAAAAGTTTTTGGCAAGGTGTCAGAAGGTGAGGGAAGAATTCGAGTTGAAGAGTTCAGAGCATTTAGTACAAATGGAAAATAGTTTTTGGGCAGAGAGAACAGACAGCACGATTCCGGGCGGAAACATGAAAGATGAGATTGAGTGGGTTTGCTCTGGTACCTTTTGTAAGCCTTCTTCTTGTTGTGGACAGCCTTAGAACAGGCTTGATTAAACCAATTTTTTTTTCTTTTTTCTTTTTGCATTGGTCAAAGCACCTTACTGGAGAAGTATTGCTACCAAATTATAATATATTTGAAAAATCTTTACTCCACAAAACAGCAGAGGATTTCTAATATAGATTAACATGAGTGGAATTGCTCTGGGACCTGCGGCGAGGCTCGTTTATACTTCAATAGGCTTAAATCAACCACTTATACTAAAGTTGTAGCCAGTTGCTTTCACCTCATGTTTCACTTGATGGCAGATTTGGATTCTTCCATGTCAAAAAACGTTATATGGTACCACTTCTATGTCTCCAAAGGCCTTCTTTTAACAAATCTTCCAGAAGCAGAAGTAGGAAGAAGAAGAAGAACGCTGACCACACATTGACCTGCTGGCCCTCTCAACAGGTAAAAACCATATATATGCAGTACAGGTCAGTAACCTGAATGATGAAACATGTTACACTTTGTATGTTGAAATTTTCACAGAGTAATAAATCCAGTTCAGTTTACAAACTGCCCGATAGATGAGGAAAACGACAAATTTATTATAAGGCGAACAAAAACAGTAATAGAAAGTAAAAATGGCGCTATCTGCGGAAACTTTTAAGAATTCGATCATTGATGCAATAAATTCATGATATAATAAAACTCAAAAAGCAAAGGATGCAAAATTATTATAGGGAAAAAATTACTTAAAAATTGCTTGCTGGAAACAATGGAATAGGCTACCAGCAACAGTGACTATTGCAAAAACTATTGACACATTTAAAATTCGGCTGGAGAAATAGTGTGAGACTATAGGCTATAGCTGAGTCATCTTAATTTCCAGGTTGAAGTGTATGGTGACGACTTTGAGACGTTTGCGCAATAATGAGACCATTCAACGATTACATACACTTCTTTACAGATCTGGGTAGAATGAATATTGCATAGATAGTCGTTCTCTTCTGTTTTCCCTATAAAATTTCTATGCTTGTTCTAACAAAAGTGTTTTCTGTCTTTTTCTTGCCGGTTTTACCGGGTGGAATTATTAGTGGATGGAGAAGAGCTTTCCTTTTTTCTATCCTTTGGTCTTACACGTCGAGTAGATCCTTGTAGAATTAGCCTTTTTTTCTAACCGATAACCTCGTTCATGAAACAACAGGCCTCATTGCACTCTCTCTCTCTCTCTCTCTCTCTCTCTCTCTCTCTCTCTCTCTCTCTCTCTCAAATGCTGAAATATTTAGATGAGTAGGGGTGTGGTTAAGGGAGTGGTGAGGTCGGGTCTTGGTTGCTGACTGGCTTGAAGATGGATGCCATGTACTTCTAACGTCACAGAGGGATTTTTACTTTTTTCTTTATCTTGGAGTTATTCTGATTATGTCGACCTCAATGACGAGGTTACACCATCAGCTTGAGAGGATTCATTTGACACATTAGCTGCAAAAATCGATATTTAATTGCTAAACTGACTGACAGATGGAATGGATAACTCTGATTCTGGCAGACACATAAGCCTCTCATCTTCGTCTCAGAAGAAAATAAACAGATGTTTCGGAGTCAGTAGATTCCATGTTGTGGTGGGTCTGTCTGGCCCAGTACCCTAACTCCGAAACACAGCCTTATAAATTGTCAGCGAAAGAAAATACACTATAAATAACTCCGAAACACAGCCTTATAAATTGTCAGCGAAAGAAAATACACTATAAATTATATGAAGATGTGGAGATGGCACAATGTCGAAAGCCATGGGAGCGAGGTGAAGGTAGCATTCAGTCCAGGCAGGGATGATGCAAAATATTTAATTATATCCCCATTATTTCATTTTTACAGTCCTGTGTCATATCCTGTATAGCAGTGATTGAGGCGAAACCTTTGCTGCTGCACTTAATGTCTAAACAACTTTCAGCAAAGCGTGATAAAAACGCACATTGAACACTCAGGGCCGTTTCTACCCGTGAGGAAGCCTTGAGAAGTTTACTAACCTGGTGCCCCACCTATCTATCCACAAACTCCTTCCAATCTCCCCTCAGTCCCCAGTGGTACCCTCTCTCTCTCTCTCTCTCTCTCTCTCTCTCTCTCTCTCTCTCTCTCACACACACACACACACACACACACACACACACACACAAAAAGAAAATGCTTCATTTATTAAAAGATAAAAAAGAAGCATGCCGAATAAAACACTTATATCGAAACCAAAATGTACGTACTATGAGAAAAAAGAAATATACACCACGTAGGCTATGTATGTAGACTATATAGTAAAATGCTGGAAAAACGAAACCAATGCAATGTAACGGAAATCACAATTCTGTAATGCAAAAAACAATATAATGAAAATGGATACATGGGAATATTACAGTAGATTAATCACCCATGCAACAAATCACAAAACATATTACATATTGATTCCAGACACATTTGCTCTCTTGGAAGTAGTTCACATCATATGACCAAAATTGCCCTGAAGACAGTGGCAATATAAAGTTTTGCCTGCATATGAATGGGGGCCCCTGGTGGCAGTGGGACCCTAAGCGACCGCTTAGTCTACGTGTGTCACGAAAACACCCTGGAACACTTTACAATGACAATATCTTCATGCCATTACTTACACCTTGCCCACCAGAACACAGTCCATCCCTCACCTCTCTCTCCAAGACATCCCTAATGTACTAATCGCCGGAGGTCTAATTGTAATGGACCCCTCATGGCTAAGCACACATATATGAGACATCAAGCCGCCCTAGTTCTAAAACAACTTGAACAATTAAACAACCAGAACATCCCAACAGGACCTCCATACAGACTCAGTGGGATAGCCTCCTCCCCTGACCCCACCTTGTGTAACCCAGCACAATATTCCTGGATAAATGATCATCAGTCAGACCACCTTCCCGTTGTCATATCTCACACAATTAACGCGAATCGGACAGAAAAAGGAAACCTTTACCAATTACAAAAGGCTAACTAAGCTCTGTTCACTCAAGACTTTGAGCAAATATTAGAAAGATTACCATTCTTTTCCAAACGTTGACAAAACAGCAATCAGTTCTAACAGAATCATTACAACAGCCTGCAAATCCCATATCCCAAGTGACAACACCCAAAACTTGAACGCTAACTTCACCCCTAAGATAAAACAGCTGCTTGAGTACAAAAATGTATTAAAGAGTTACACTCAGCCCTACCCAGGAGATCTGGAAACCTTGGAAACAAAACTAAATGACATCCTGAATAAATATGTCAAAACACACAGGAAGGAATACTGGGTGTCCGAGGATTCTTTCACTGTACCACAAACAACAGCATGGAACATCCCCAATAAGAATGAAAAACCAAACAAAATCACAGCACGTTATGCATCAATAAGCCATGAAAAAAACAAATCCCCAAAATACTGGAAAAGGGGAATAATAGGAGCGCACAAACACCACTTCCATTCACCTTACAACAAGCACAACAGAAAAAACACAAACACTGTCCAAAGCTATACTACCAGACTCGTATTTTCAAACACCCACTTAAAACACCTTACCTCATCACAATAAATGACCTTACTGGAAATATCAAGTTTCTCTCGAACATAAAACCAAACCCCTAATATCTGGCAGAGAACTACCATCATCAGGATACTCAAACAGGGAAAAACCTCCTAAAGTCCCGTCTCGTATAGACCAATATTTTTTTTCTCACCATCGTTAATACTAACAGAAAATCACCCCTACATCCCTCTCTGACTCCCCAAAGTGGATTTCAGCCTCTTGCATCTAAACGACCATTCATCTCTTCAAGTTAATGTAATGCATCCTAGATGATTTCAGCAATTAAAAACCACCATTAAGAACTACATTAGCTGCAATAGATTTCAGCAAAAACTTAGCTTAGGTACAAACATGGAAGTGATGAAAAATGGCTGTCCAACTTTCTCATGCAGACAAACCCATGTAATATATCAATACCGAAATTCTAAACACAAAATACTATCCATCGGAGACTCTAAGCTACTAACCCATCTCCCTTCAGTAACATTACTCTCCTATGCTGACGACTTCCTAATACCACAAAAACTCAAGAGGCAGCAACCCAGTTCCAGCTGTACGTGTACAGACTAGAAAACTGACTTAGAGCAGAATGACTGCCTCACTTAAACAATCTATCATTACTTTCTTTTCTCCAGACAGACATGCTTCTCAGACACACCCTCGAGTTTCCCTCTTTAACCAACCATTCTCACTCGAAAGACGTCCAAAATTCTATGTGATTCATTTAAGTAATAATTAATTCATGCTTAACATATAAATACGTTCAGTGCAAAGGCATCTTGCAAATTCGATCCCTTCAAGACAAAAAAAAAAAAAAAAAAAAAAAAAGAATGAAAAATGTATGTAGAATATTAATTAGAACTAAGAATTGCGCTAACCCAAGCTAGGTCCAAACTTTAACTAGCACAAACCTGAATAAGCTTCAAAAGCACCAAACAGAGCCATGAGATTAATAATAGAATGCACTAAGACCACATATATAGATCACCTACATCAAGAAGCAAAAATACTTCCAGTCAAACATACGACTATGAAGGGAACAGTTCATCGTTTCAACTAGAGATCCATCCTACCCTTGTATTTCACGTTGCGTCACCCCGCCTCCACAAAGGAACAAAAACTGAACATCCGTTTACCACTACACAGTATCTCAGTGACATCCCTCTTCCTCCTTCTCCTCCTACACATCACAAATACATACACAATGAAACACCAAGAACTCGGGCCCCAAGCTGTCGACGTAAAGCGTCACTCGGTATGCCTACGCCAAACCTTGCGCACGGACTCGTCATACAACATCCATGACCTTGCTGGACCTAATCCAATCATTGTCCCTTAATAATATCACTGATAAAACTTTGGTCAAAATCCGCTGTGGTGTTCAGGCGATTTGATGCCCACTCGGATTAACTAAGTCGACCCATTATGATCTTGTCTTTTGACCCCTTGATCTTGCTGACCTCACCTGTTGTTCGTTCTTTCATGCTGTTTCACTGTCAAAAAGTTTTATTGTTAAATCCGTAGGGGGTTCAGGAGATATCGCTCCCAGAAGGATAAACTAAAACGACCCCATGTGACCTTGAACTTTGACCCCTTGCGCTAACTGACGTAATCAGTTCATTTCCACATACTTCATCACTGACAAAAGTTTGGTTGAAATTCGTTGATGGCCTCGCACTTACGCACGCACGCACTCCGGCGCGCAGGGACGGACAGACCCAATGACTTTATGTCTGTTCCGCTTATAGGAGGACGGAGCCATAAACACCCTTCAGCCTTCATAATTTACCACCAGAGATCCATCCCCTCAGATACCACTCTACCCAGACAGGCACGAGTACACCTAGCCAGGCAGCGATGAGGCCACCACCCATGCCTTCTGCAATACCAACGTAAAATACAACTCAGGCAACCCACTGTTCCCCCACTGCAACCCAGCCCTCCACACCACAATACACTTACTTTGTACACCGCACAGTCATAACACAGATAATCCATCAATTAGCACAATCTCAGCAAAGATCTCCGGGAACGGCCGGTTGAAGTGGCCTGTTTCCTGCAGTTTGCTGAGGTTATGTTCAGATGTCTCACGAGTTGCAAATGCAACACATTTTTGTAAAAACTTTGAGAGTAACATACATTTGGCTATGTCTAAGGTTAGTGCCAGTATATTCTCTTGAAAACTGCGTAGGCTGGATATAGATAACCACCCTTTTCTGTATAATTTATAAAACCATCTGGTGATTAACGTAACTGGGGACAAAACATGCCATCTCCTTTTTCTCTGACAAGTATTTCTGATATAAAGATACTTCAGTTGCCTCCATTATTACTTGAACATAACAACATTAGGACACGCAGGACATTTTCATACCTCAACTATTGGTTAATGATTTTTATATGAAACAGTCTCAGATTACATTAGTATTGTAAACCAATTCGTTCAAAAACGTGAATAAGCAAAGATTAGTCTTATTTGATTATCCTTGGTGAGATATAGCATTGATATGGGACCCATTTACATTGTTTAGTATAAGAATTATTGACCTTTTTTGATGGCTGGCTGAAAGCCGAAAGCGTTGACAGAGATTAATTAAACAATCAGATAATTTACCATACCTGTACCTTCGATCAGTTTTACCAGAGGACTTGGTATGATGATAGCAAGGCCTGAATTCACGTGCACGATATCAGAGGCCTGGTATAAACCTCCTTCAGAATCTGAGCCCTGATGTTAGCTTAGGGCTGAAAACCCAGCACACCAACCACAGCCAAAAGGTTGAAAAAAGCCTTAGCGTACTGAAGGGGCTGACTTGCACAGTTCCCCACTGTAGGGGGTCACCTTGACGTGGTGGTGGGGGTTTGAAGCGTGGTTGGCAGTGCCACTACTTCTTGGGAGGCATGCCTACCTTTGTAGGGTTCGGCATTTGTCGGCCTCGTGGACCAAGCACTCCCTACATCACTTGTAGAGGAGGCCTACTGGTGATGTCAGTCCCTGCCCACTTGCACTGATGCGCTGCCATCTAGGGCGGGACTGTTGCCTCCCCACGTGTTTGCCGTGCGTGGCGTCCCGTAATGCTGGGAGACGGGAGTCCTGGGAGGTTGAGCGATGCTGCATGGTGCGCCCTGCAGCTAGCAATACACCTCTTTGGTCCCCTATTCTGGCTAGACGGGTGGCCTGGTTGGGGCCTGACCAGGTCAATCGGCTGGTCACTGGCTAGCTGTCCAGGCTAGTCACCTAGTGGCTTTAGGGTCAAGCGGGCATTGGGGGACCAGGTGGCTCCTATCGTCCTGGAGTCACCCTTGTCAGGGTCCCTTGGTGGTTACCTGCGTATACTTTCCCACTACCTTCTGGGGTCGCCAGTGGTGTTTTCCCTGGCATATGGCCTCCCCCTTTTGTTGGGCTCCATATGGTGGGTGGAGGGGTGGGGGAATGAAGGTAGTTTGTATTATATATGGCTTCCCACACCATTCTTGTGTGGCTGACAACCCTGGTTCCGTCCCTGACCATCCTTCACAGTCTCCCTCCTGTGTGGCCCTCAGTGTCCCTCTGGCTGGTGAGGCCCACACGCCACCTCCTGGAACCATACCTACCTGGTTCCAGTGGTTTGCTAAACGTCATCATTGTGGTTCCTCAGAGTCTTTGAGTCTTGAAGATCCTCCAAGCAAGGTGTCGGTCATGGAGTCCACATCCTCTGTAGTTAGTCCATCTGTGCAACAGCCCTCGGACCCTGCTTCTGGGTCTTCGGGGGCTTCTGGGGTGTCAGGTCAGTCTGGCACCTCTTCCTCTGGGGTATCGGATGTTCCTCCTCTGGTTACCTCGGAGGATCCTGTCCGCCCCCTCCACGTTTGGAGGCCAGAACCCCAATCCATCCTTCTCAACCTGTTGGTTCACTGGGGGCCCCGGGTAGGGTTCGGAGTAACTCTTCCTCTCCCTCCTGGGCAGCGACGGGTGTCTGCAAGTCTCCCAACACTTTGCAGACCCCAGGCCCTCATTCTAGCCATGCTGCTGCCTGTGACAAGCTTCTTAGTGGGCGTATCCGCATTCCCAAGAAGAAATCTCCCAGGGTCGCTCAGTGGTTTCCACTAAGTGACCCTTTTCTTTTATGTATATAGTTCCTCCATTTTAATATTTTTAGTATTTTTTTATGGTTTTCTGTTTGTCCCTCTCCCCTGCCCCTTTTTTACTTCAATAGTTTTAATGGCTAATATTATTCAATGGAACTGCTGTGGTTTACGAGCTTCAACTGGATGGAACTCTGCTGGCTTCTGGCTGAGTATTCACCTGTGTGTGTTTGCCTACAAGAGACAATGGTTGGTGATGCTGCGCCTCCCAGTCCACCTGGTTACCAAGTTTTTTATTCAGATCCTCTTCCTGGACAGTGGGTCATGGTGGGGGTGTGTTTATTCTTGTACGCAGTGACATACCTTTCACTGCTGTGTGAGTCTTAACACTCCACTGCAGGCTGTTGCTCTCCAGATTTTCCTTCCCTCATGTTATACTGTGTGCTTTTTTGTACTTCCCTCCTAGTGCCACTATTGAGAGGGTTGATCTTGAAAATCTTATTCGTGCACTTCCCTCACCCTATTTCTTGCTGGCCGACATGAACAGTCATCATCCCCTGTGGGGTGGCTCCACAGCTGATGCCAGAGGTACTCATGTTAGCCTCCATTGTGGAGGATGTGGACCTGTACATTTTAAATTCTGGGTGAAGTTAACTTATTTCCATAGTCAAACGGTGATTTTTACTTCTATTGATTTGTCTCTGTGCTCTGCATAGGTAGCCCTTACATGGGTTGTGTTACCGGACTTACATGGCAGTGACCACTTCCCTATTTTATTAAGATCGACACAGAGTGCACCTCGGTGTCAGTCTTCTCGGGCTGGCGCTTGGATAGGGGCGGTCTGGTTGGTTTTTGAGGAGCTGTGTTCCCCGAACCGATGTGTGGAGGATTTTGTCAGCACTGATGCTGCTGTTGAGTATTTCACAGACTTACTACACTCGGTGGCACTGGTAGAGTATTCTGAGAACAGCTGGTCACTTTCCTTGCCATCCAGTTCCCTGGTGGACTGATGAGTGTGCTTCTGTTGTTAGGGCTAAACGTGCTGCTTTCTCCCGACTTCGTCGTCACCGAGGTGACCCTGGTTACTTAGCGGCAATATAGGAGGGCCCGAGCTCATGCCCGGCGGGCTATGAAGGAGGCCAGGAGAAAGTCTTGGGCATCATTTGCTTCCTTCAATTTCTTCACAGACTCCTCTCACAAAAGTGTTTAAAAGGGTGAGGAAGATTTCTGTGAAATTTAAAGTTCCCTCTCCTCAAGTTTTAGAGCATGCAGGTGTGGTGGTGGATCATTCTTCGTCTGTTGCCGAGATATTTGCAGCTCATTTTGCTAATGTCTCTAGGAAGGACATCTCATCCCCTGCCGGCAATGCCGCCGACGGCACCTGGAATCTTTGGGCATTAGTTTTCCATCTACTGCGGAGGAGTCGTATAATGTTGCTTTTTCTGCTTCTGAACTTCAGACGGCATTGTCGCAGTGTCGCGACTCGTCTCCAGGCTTGGATGATGTCCCATATGCCTTCTGTCACCCACTTGCCTGATGCAGCTCTTCATTTTCTTTTGTCACTGTATAACAGAATTTTGGTGCAATGGTGGGTTTCCGATCTCATGGGGTGTTGCTCTGGTTCTCCCCATCCCTAAGCCGGGTAAGGATCACTTGCAGGCCACTAATTATCGCCCTATCTCGCTGACATCTTGCCTTTGTAAGGTCCTTGAAAAGATGGTGAATAGTCGGCCCGTGTGGTACTTAGAGAAGGGTGGTTACTTGTCTCCAGTCCAGTGTGGGTTTCGGAAGATGCTGCCGACCATAGACGCTCTCCTCTTCTTTAGAATATTCCATCCGCCAGGCTTTTGCAACTAACCAGCATCATATCAGTGTTCTTTGATTTGGAGAAGGCATACAAATACTTCCTGGCGTCATGGTATATTGCAATCTCTTTATGAGTTTGGTCTCCGTGGGCAACTTCCCACTTTTATCCGGGAGTTTTTATCTAATCGTTTTATTCGGGTCCGAGTCGGGAGTGAGCTGTCTACTGCACGTCCCCTTGAGGATGGTGTGCCACAAGGGAGCATACTAAGTGTTACCCTTTTCGCAGTGGCAATTAACATGTTATTTCTGTGCTCCCTGATGGTGTTCGTGGCTCTCTCTACTTTGACGATTTATCAATCTCTGTCACTGCATCACGGATGTCAATGGCAGAAAGGGAGGATGCAGATGGCTCTCAACCGTGTCTCTAGACGGCCATGATGAATGAGGTTTTCGATTTTCCTTCAAGAAGACCGTTGCCATGCATTTTTGCCGCGTTCATGGAGTCCAATTCTGACCCAAACCTTTTTTTAGATGGGCGTCGTATTTCGTGTTTAAAGGAAAACCCGGTTTTTAGGGCTGATTTTTGACAGCTGGTTGGACTTGGGTCCCTCACTTGAGGTACGTGAAAAGCTGAGTGTTCCAGAGCATTGGGTCTCTTGAAAGTTTTGGCGCACACATACTGAGGAGCTGATCGCAATAATTCCTCCTCTTGCATCAGTCTCTTGATTTTATCCAAACTTCACATGGATGTGTGAAGTTTATTCCTCTGCCTCAGGAGCCCGGCTTCGTATTTTAGATTCTATACATCATGTAGTTGGTGTTCGTCTCGCCACTGGGGCATTCTGATCTTCCCCGATTTCGAGTTTGTTGGCTGATGCTGGTGTCCTTCCTCTAGACTTGCTCTGCTCTTCCCAATTGATGAGATGTTGGTATCGCTTATCTCGTCTCCCAGACTCTGTGCCCTTTGTCAAGGTTCCTCAAGATTCTCGGTCACCTATTTTTGTCACTCGGCCATCCTTTCCAAAGCCCTTTGGTTTCAGGGTGCAGTCAATTATGTCTAGCTTCTCTGTTACTTCTGTGCCGATCACTCCTGACCTGTGTCCCGAGGGTGGGCTACTGGCTTCTCCCCAGGGTGACATTTTGTCGTTTCTTCTCATCCAGTAAGGCCTCCCTTCCTTCTCAGGTTTTATTTTCTCTGTTTTTAGAGCATGCCTCTTTTCTCATGGGGACTCCATACCAGTTTATACTGATGGATCTAAGTCTGATGTGGGTGTGGGCTTTTGTGTGGTGTTTCCCACCTTCTGTCGAGGTGGGAGCCTCCCTGTGACTGCTTCTGTTTCTACGGCTGAGCTGACTGCTATTTTATTTGCCCTTCAGATTCTCTTCACTCTCCCCCCACACTGCTTTTACTGTTTTTAGTGACTCACGAAGTGCTCTTTCTGCAATGGAGTCTTTTAATCCCTCTCATCCTTTGGTTTTATCCATTTTAGAGTGGCTTTTCCTTTTAGGGCACGTGGGACGTCAGTGGTAGATTTCTGCTGCGCTCCAGCCTGGCGTAGGAGTGGCAGGGAATGAACGAGCTGATCAGCTGGCCAAGGCGGCAGTGGCTCGTCCCCCTTTTGCACACAGTCCCCTCTGTACTGTCTGCCTGCTGCAGATATGCGCTCCTTTATTGCCTTCAGGGTTTGGTGCTGTTGGCAGGAGCATTGGGATGCTGTGGGTGCTACTAAGTTGCGCTCGATTTGCCAGAAGGTGGGCTCATTCAGTTACCAGGGCTTCCCTCGTCAGTGAGAGACTGCTCACAGCCGCCTCCGCATTGGCCACACCCGTTTCTCTCACGGTTTTTTTAATGGAGAGGGCTCCTCCTCCATTCTGTGATGACTTTCTGGTTCCCTTGACTGTTCGGCACCTGCTGGTGTGGAGTGTCCTAGTCTTGAGGATTTGCGGCGTTTGTTCCTCTCTGACCACCAAACGGATGGTGGTGTGTATCATCTTTTCCTCCGTGCTTGGGGAGGATGCCTGTGTCTTGGCAAGCAACCCTCTCCTTGCAGTAGAAGGAGGCGGCACTTCTAAAGGATATTTAGAATTTCTCCTTTTTGATTGTGTGGCTTATCCTCTGTTTTTTGTTTTTTGCTTTTTACTTCCTTGTTATACGGCGGCATATGACCCTGGCAGTTGCGCCGCCATGATTATTATTTAAAAAAAAAAGAAAAAAAAAGTTTGCACAGTCATAATTCATCCTATCATGAAGCATAAAATCTTGATTACTATAGGTTGATCTAACTACCTTCTAACGATATTACTTAGCTGAGGAGTGACCTTTCTTCCTCTAATGGTTGACAAGTCTATTGCCTGATATTATCTACTTTATCCCTTCAGTCCAAAGATGTCTATGGTAATTCTACATTATTTTACTCATTTTCAGTTTGCTGAAGTTAGGTGTTAGTGGGGAGTGACTCAGTGGGTACCTGTGGAGGTTAATAATGGGAATGAATATGATATAGTGAGTGACAGTATGCATTTGTGATAGTGATGGCATGACTAAGCGACAGTGACAGTGAAGGTGGGAATGAGTGATTGCTGTGCCTCTTGCTAGTGTGACTGAGGAGTGGAAGTGAAACAGTGTGTCACTCGACTCAGGTATCCTTTCACCCTTTGTGGGATGGTAGGTAAAATGAAATACCTTGAGTAATGCTTAGGAGAGGTAAGTGTGGTAACCTAGATGATGACGTAGTCTTGTACCCCAGGACAGTGAGTGAAAAGTTTACGACAGGCTCAAAGGCCTCGTTTACGGAGATAAGCACCGCGACTGAGCGCCTCATGGTGTTTGTCCCCACCATTATCTTTATCTCAAGACGATTTCATTCAGTTTAGGAGAGACTTTTCCTACCAGTGATGTTAGAGCTCTAAGCTCTATTAATCTCAGTAGGTATAAGATATATCTCCTAAACGAAATGCAGAAGTCTTCGTATTGAAGATATTATCACTGGCATTTATAAATTACAACAAAATATTAATTTTTTTTAAAAACGTTTGGTCCTTTTAAATTTTAATCTATTTTCTACAAATTCAATTTTTGTTTAATTCTTTCTGCTGTCTGCCTTTTTTTTTTTTTTTTTTTTTTTAAGAATAGTGTTGATGTCGAACTGTAAGGGTTAGAGATAGCCTTTATTAAACCATTCACAGCTATACACATGACTTAAACACGGAACAAACTAATTCCAGCAAGATACATAAATCTTAGTTGCACATAAGAAGACTGAAAGTTAATTTATCTTTAAACATACTTCCCACCAAACCACTCTCTAATCTCCGCCAGCAGAATGACTCTGCAAGCTTCCACAGACACATAGACATGGAAATAAATACAGTTCCATTTTATTGAATAGATAAAATGTCAGTAGTTGTGAAGGAGTCAAAAATACTTTTTAAGTTTAGGTAAAACTTATTTATCACTATCAAGTGCACAAGGATAAGGCAGATAAACACCATGGAATTAAGACGAGGATGAGAGGATCTGCGACTCCCTCCCTCTCAAATAAAATTGCGCAGGGTAAGCAAGAATAATAAGCAGGTATCATCATGGCACTGAGGAGGCAAAAGGAGATAGCCATTTATTGCTTCAGGGAGAGAACTTCCTTATTTGCTTTAGCCAGAGGACGTAATTTGTGTATTGTTCTTGCTGTTATCGGGCAAATTTATACTTTACTTAGAAAAGGTTTGTTATTGTGAGGATATCAATAAAAGTTATATCTAACCCCTTCAGTTTGAAAAGTATCGGCACAATGAAATCGTCTGGATATAGCAAGAATAAAAAATATATAAGATGTCCTCAGGCTGAATGAGTTACGCTGAATTTTAAAAAATCATGGTAAAACTTACATGCAGAAATATACTAGTATCAACGTGGTGCCGAGGGGCCTGCAAAGCCCTCGACTGCCAATGACTATAATCAGTTCAGTAGTAAAATTTTCTTCACTATGATGACTTTTTATGTATATATCTGTTCTTGCTAATACCAGACATCTATGTTCATGTTAAGCTACTGCTGTAGTAGTGAGAGGATTTCTAGAGATCGGCCAGTATTCTCATCCGATAAGGAAGTTACAAAACACTTTTTCTTAAGCGACTTATTCGGTTTATTACACCTTACTGTCTTTCTCTGTGTTACGTAAATCATTTTTACACCGCCATACTCTATATCTATACATGAAAAAGAATACTCGACCAGCCATATCCAAAAGTAAATCGCTAAGAAAGAAGTGTTAATCGACGAGAATACAGGCCTGTATCTGGGCCGACAGACTTGAAAAATCTTTTCCAGAGGCGAGCAAAATATTGCGGTAGGAGAAAAACGAGAAAAATATTCTCATTGGACTGAGAAAGTTCACCATCAGTAACGACACAATGTTACAAAGTACTGTTGTGTGCATCTGACATCTGAAGGCGGTGTCACACAAGCGGTTTCCTGGTATCTTTTCCCACATCACTCCAATATAGCAGCTACATTTACGGAGTTGCTAGCAACTCTTCCCACCGGGCTGCGACTGCAGCGACTTGTGTGCCTTTCTGTCTAACTATATATATATATATATATATATATATATATATATATATATATATGAAATGATCAGCGCTGGTAGCAATACGTAACTGAACGAAGGTACAAGTGATTTGTACGTATTGCTAGTAAATCAACCCTATTGAGCTCATTTGGGCTCAGGTGAAGACCTATATAGCCAAGGCAAACACCTTCAAAATGGTTGATCTTAAACGTCTTGGCAAAGAAGCTTTGAATCATGTAACACCGAATAACTGGATGAAAGCAGTGCAGCATGCTGTACAACAGCAAGAAGAAGATTCACAGCAAGACGTAGCAGTCGATCATTTCGTGGATTCATTCTTAAATCAACATATCAGAAAGCTCAGATGATGAATTGTCTGATTAAAGATCAGAGAGAGGACTTATGTCATCTGGGGAAACCTCTATATAAAAAAACGCGCCAAGACTTTTACCTCAGTGGTGGCGTGGAAAAAAGGTCGAAACAATATAGAAGAAAACAAAACTTATAAATATATAAATAAACCTTCTCAGTCAACTCAGAGAGAGAGAGAGAGAGAGAGAGAGAGGAGGTTTGGCAGAGATGTAGAGAGGGAAATCCCCGCGCGGGCCCCACCCAAACGGACTTCATATTTGAGTCTGACAATAGTAACATATAGTCAATACCGGTAGCAGTACCAATAAACATCCGGTATTATTTATAACAAGATGATATACATATGTCCTAATAAATGTCACTGTTAGAGTATATTGTGTTTATTTGTAAATCATATACCTTCAAATATGAGAAGGGAGAGGTTACAACAATCATTTGAATTGAGGAAAATGTGTGTGGGGAACATAGTGGTGTAAAGGAAGCAAGGTGGGAGGGGTGGGTGTGGAGGATGATGACAGCTGCACCTCACCGCGACTTGAGGCCTCCCTCTGAGGTCCTGCGATGGTGGGTGGAGAGAAATGGGGGAAGTGCCCTGTCTCAAGCGTGACGTCAGTAAATCTGAGTAGTAGAAAGGTGTGAGAAGACCCTATATGTATATGGGTCCTGGTTTTACCTTACCATATATCGATCATGATATCGCACTAACCGGCATGCGGCGCAAACATATATTTGATTACTAGGCTATCGATATCCACTTTAAAGCCCAAGCGATGCAAATACAAATAACATCTGTTCTACCTCTATATTTCCACGATGTTTACACATTTCAGATGAAATGAAACTCTTCTGGTTGAAATCCCTCAAAACATAGACGTCTTTACCTGATAATCAATTTCAGATTTATTACTTCAGATATATTAATGATTATTTTTCCCGGCACGAAATTTTGACCTTCAGAAATGAATTTGGAATTTTATACATCACTGGGAGTGTTTCGCAGATAATATAGAGGACATGAGGGAACGTTGCATTTTTAGTGATATCGCTTTCAATTATGCTGCTGTTCCTAGCATTACACAAATAACCCTTGTTCCTAGCGTAAAAATTCAACCACTCTCCAGTTTGATTTTGTGTTCCTTCAGCCATTCGGAGTCATTTTAGTCAATATCGATCATCATATGGCACACGAACTGCATGTGGAGAAAACATTACACGTTATATTTTTTATCAATAGGGTGATGAAGCCACCTTTAGAGCACAAGTGATGCAGATACGAATGACATCCGTTTTATCTCTTTAATTTCCACGATGTTTTCACGTCTCACATGAAATGAAACTCTTCAGGGTCTAAAAACACACAAAAGGTAGACTTATCTTACCTGTGAATCGATTTCATGCTGCGTATTACGTCATTCAGATATATTATTGATTATTTTATCCTCCACGGAATTTTCTTCTTGACCCTGATAAATGTTTCTTGAATTTTAGATGCTACTTGGAGTAAGTTTCCTCAGATAATTAGGGTACATGTGAGAAAGTTTGCATTTTTAATGTTTTTGCCTTCAATTGCGATGTTTTTTGCATTACATAAACGACCCCCTTCCCAATGTGAAAATTCATCTAATCTCCAGAGAAAATTAATTACAGTTCATTTAACGTTCCTCCAAAATGCATTTTATGTCGTATTCATATTAATTTTTCCTTTCTCAATAATGTTGTTTTCAGCATCACTCAATTTTCCCTCTTCCTATCGTTAACGAATTTGTTGCGTTTCGAAGTGGTTTTTACTCTTAACCAAATATCGATCATGATATCGCAAGAATCCGGCATGCGGCGCAAATATAACGCATTATATATTTGATCACTAGACTGATGATGCCACTTTAAAGCCCAATGATGCAAATACAAATAACATCATTTCTACCTCAATATTTACACGATGTTTTCAAGTCACAAATGAAGTGAAACTCTTCGGGTTGAAATCCCTCAAAACAAAGACGTCTTTAAACATGTGAATCGATTTCATAGTTCATATTACCTCAATCAGATTAATTATTGAAACGTTATTTATTCCGGCACGAAATTTTCTGACCAGAAATGTTTTTGAATTTTAGATATCACTTGGAATGTCTCAAACAGATATTATAGTGGACATGGGGAATGTAGCATTTTTAGTGATTTCGCCTTCAAATATGCTGTTATTAGCAATAAACAAATGACCCTGTTCCTAACGTAAAAATTCAACCAAACCCTCCAGACACCATTTCAAAACTTCATTTTATTTCCCTACAGAATTACTGAGTCGTTTTTACTTAGCCCCCCATCAGGGGGTAATCTTGACGAGGTGGCGCGGCTATAAACGTGGATTGCGGTTCCCCCAACTTTGGAGGCATGCCTACCATTGTAGGGTTCGGTACCATGGACTCCCTACATCACTGGCGGAGGAGGCCTGCTCCCATCTAAGGTGGGACTGTTACCTCCCCACGTGTATGCCGTGCGTTGCGTCCCGTAATGCTGGGAGACGGGAATCCTGAGGGTTGAGCGATGCTTCACGATGCGCCCTGCAGCTAGCAATACACCTCTTTGGTCCCTTATTCTGACTAAACAGGCGGCCTGGTTGGGCCCGACCAGGTCAATCGGCTGGTCATGCGTTGGCTAGGGTCAAGTGGGCACTGGGGGGCCTGGTGACTCCTATTGTCCTGCAGTCTCCCTTGCCGAGGTCTCCCAGTGGTTAATCTTCGCGTAAACTCTCGCTACCTCTGGGGGTCGCCAGTGGTGTTTTCCCTGGCATATGACCTCCCTTTGTTGGGCTTCATGCAGGATGGAGGGGTGGGGGAGTGGTTTTTTTTTGTAAATCATATGGCGCCAAATAAACAAACTTCGGTTGACTCTGGATCCGTCCATGGAAACTCCCTGATTGCCATCTTTAGAGCCTTACCAGGCCCCTGGTGAATGCCCTCCTCTGCCCCAGCGTTCAACTGGTACTGGGAGGCGGTCATGTCTGGTGGGTACAGCTTTAGGGTTGAGCACAGAAAAGTCTGTGCTTCCATCATATGCAATATATCTAATGATGAAACCCTCCGTAGGAGGGTCTCTTCTAGATATTGATATCTTTGGAATTGCACCGTGCCATTGTCTCATCCCTTGGAAGAGAACCAAAGATCTCTTCCCAGGGGGGATGGCAGTATTTTAATTGAGGTGTCCTCCTCAGGAGAGAGCTCTCGTCTAATGACTCTGACCTCTGTAGCAGGCCTCTATGGTTACCTGTGTTCCCCATGGAGCATTTAACCAAACGAAGGGAGTCATTTTCTCTCGGAACATACTCCGATACTCGGAGGAGCGACTGTTGGAGGAGCTGCGGTCGTTTGGTGTGGTGAAGGTTGAGCGCCTTCAGAAAAAGATACGGACTCTGACCCTGACTGCAACATTGTTCTTGACATTCGACAAATTGGTATTGCCTAGATCTGTGAAACTAGCATGGTTATCGATTCCTGTGAAGCCGCATGTGCCAACCCCAAAGCGCTGTTTCCACTGCCAGAGGTATGGACATGTTAGCTGTTTTTGCCGCCGTGCACAGGCTGGCCTTCCTGGTGTCTATCTCTTGTGCCAGACCAAGTCATACTGGTGACTGTCCAGGACCCCTTAAATCCTATCACTGTGGGGGCCCTCATGCTGTATCTTTCTAAAAGTTACCTCTCTACTGCTTAGAAAAGGAGATTTTGTTAATTCGAACACTTGAGAAAGTTTCATTTCCTGAGGCTAAGAAGAGAGCCCAGACTCACTTCTTCCAGTCCGGCGTTACCTATGCTTCTGTCCTTTCTGGAAAGCCAGTGCACCACCCTATATCTCCGAGAAGGCCTCAACCCAGCCCAGTGCCCACTTCAACATCTAGTGCTTTGCGGGATGGTGTCCCTGCTGCTCACACTTTGTGAAAATGAACCTTGCCCACTCCCTACTCAGACTGTTTCCACCCCCACTCCAGTAGCTGACAGCTTGAACGCTTCTATGGTGGTGGCAAATGTTCACGTTGACCGGACTCCTTCTCCCATCGTAGCCAGTATCCCTGAGGCTCCATCTGTACATGGTAAACGTCACCGTTGTTCATCAGAGTCCTCTGAACATGAAGACCGGGCCACCCAAGGTCTCTGTTGTTGACCCTTCTGTTGACACCTCTCTTGTTCCCTCTGTCCAGCAGACTGAGGGATCTAGCCAGGTGACAGCTGAAGTTGATGGTTTACTGTTGGTCTGGTCCCCACCCGGGGAGGTTGTTGGACAACTTGCTGGTGCTTCAGATCTGAAGTATAGGATGGCCTCCTCAAATGACTCTAGTCCTGTGGGCTCTACTTCAACTTCTGGGGCTTCTGGTGGGGGCACTGGCCGTCCTACACCTCCAAAGACAGACCCCAAGCCACCTTTCAAACAAACTGGTGTGCTCGCTCCAAGAAGGAGTGTTGTAAAACTTACTTCCTCAGCCTCTCGTTTACTCACGGATGTTCGACGGAGGGTGCGGGTTTAAGGGCTTTCATAAGCATCAGTCGAAACCCGCTCGCTTGTCAGGTGTACAGTCCCGCACTTAATCATTCCTCCATTATGGGTTTCATCATCCAATGGATCTGTCGGGGTTTACGTGCAAACTATGAGGAATTGTGTCATATGGTTTCTCAATTTATTCCTCTGTGCATGTTGTTACATAGCCTATGATTTCATCATCCTTTGTGTAATTTTAACGCACAGTATGTTGCATGTTTGATCACGAGCGTGTTCTGCCTCAGTCCCCCCTTCTACCGTTATAGTAGAGTAAGTCGTCCTTTCTATTGTTCAGAGCAGGATTGTCAGCTCTTTGTCCCCTATGGCTTCATTTGCGCGTCCTTTTCTTACAAGTTGTATCAAGCTCTGCTGGCCCCTATATAATGAGCTCAGTCTCTGCATTATTGCCACTTAGATCTGCTCCTCATTTTGTTCACATCTCTGTCCTCCCCGGTACAGTTGTTATTATTGTGAGTGCTCAGGAAGTCTCCAACCATCTAGCAGCTGTGTGTAATTTGAGTATAACTGTTGTTGCATTTTTTCTTGTACTGTGTAGCCTAGTAAGGTTTTTGTAATTTGTGTAGGGTTCTTGTCAGCCATCATTAATAATATTTTGTATCTGTAATAATATATCTGGCATTCACTGAGTATTATCTGGTGCATCTCATTTTTAACAGGGCTGACTTAGATAAATTTACTCATGCTAATTTCGTGTTAATAGAGGCTTTATTGCAGTTAACCATATATTTAACCTGTTTTTTGCCATTACATTATCCTTATGAGTCCTAAATGTTTTGTTGTTAGTTTGAGCATTAAACTTTTAACTTGTAATTTTACCTAACTCTTTTGTTTTGAACTTGGAACTTTACAGGACAGTAGTGATTTTTAGTGTTCTCGCTTAAAAGTGTACATTATCTTTCTCTGTTCCGTAACAATGTGTATCCAGGAGACCATGGTGGGAGGTACTGTTCCTTCCGGTCCTTCTGGCTACCATGCCCTTTATTCTGATCCTGTGCCAGGCCAAGGTCATCATGGAGGTGCTGCTATCTTCCTTCGCAAGGATAATCCATACAATCATCTGGACATCTCCACTCCCCTGCAGGCTGTGGCTGTCTGGCTGTTTTTACGTTGGCAGTATACAGTTTGCAGTCTTTATCTTCCTCCCAGTGCTACTGTAGAAAGGGCGGATCTGGAACGCCTTATTCATGACCTTCCTTCTCCCTTTCTGTTACTAGGAGATATGAATGGTCATCATCCGCTATGGGGAAACAGTGAGGCCAACCCTTGGGGTGTAATGCTGGCCTCTTTAGTGGAAGATGTTAGACATTTTTATTGCCAATAAAATGACTTATTTCCATAGTCAGACTGGAACTTTTACTGCCATTGATTTGTCCTTATGTTCAGCTGATGCTGTTTTAGATTTTACCTGGAATGTGTTGGCCAGACCTGTATGGCAACGACCATTTTCCACTACTTTTAACTGCTAGTGCTGGTGGACCTAAGCCACGCTTCTTCCTCGCTGGCTTCTGGATAAGGCTGACTGGCCAAGTTTCAGGGAATTAAGTTCCATTTCCCTTTCTCTCAACGACTTTGGCTGTCTTACTGAGGCTGTATCATATTTCAATACCGTGTTGCACTCAGAAGCCCTGTTATCTATTCCAAAAACGAAGGGTCAGTTTCCTCAAACGTCCGGTTCCTTGGTGGAACTCTCCAGTGCAGTTCCCCAGTGAAAGCCAAACGAGTCGCCTTCTCTCGACTTTGGTGGCGTTTCAGAGGGCACGAGCTCATATGAGGCGGGTTTTAAAGGCGGCCAGGCGTTCATCCTGGAAGGGTTAAGTTTCCTCCATCAGTTCAAGGACTTCCATCACCCAGGTGGTGTGGAACCGGGTAAGGAAAACTTCAGGAAAATTTACTGTTCCCTCCCCTCCTGTTTTATCTGCAGCAGGTGGAACTGTGGCCGATCCACTTGCTGTTGCAGAGTTGCTTGCTGATCACTTTGCCAGTGTACAAACAAGGATGCAGATACGCCTTCGGCACTCCCTGCCTAGACACCGTCTGATGCAGAGCTCTGGTTGTTTTCTCACTGGTACTGGACCTGGTCTGATTTACTAGTGGCGATTTTTCGCCTGTTTTCTCAGATTTTGCCACTTTTGAGACAGTCTCTGGCACAGAGAGTTTTTTCAGGACGTTTTTTCCAGGTTTTTCCTGGGACTCTGTCTCTGTTTGCCTGTGTGTGTTTGGCAGTGTTAGTTTTTTTTTTTTTTTTTTTTTTTTGGCCTGCCGTTAGTGTCCCACACTGTAGTACGACGCCGAACCCAGAAGGGGTGCCGTTAGGGCACTTACATGAAGGGGGGCCTTTTGGGGCGGGTTATAGGAGGCAGTGAGGGCGGCTCTAAAAGGGGCAGTGGCGGGGTTTCCCATCGCCCTTTAGTGGGCGGGGCGCCTAGGGGGCCCGTCACTGTTGGGACCTTGGCCACTTTTGCTCTTTTTTTTTTTTTTTTTTGTGCTGTTTGAGTGGTTGTGTGTGTGTGTGTGTGTGTGTGTGTGTTGACTGAGTTTTTCGCTGCTTGAGTCTGCAGCATGAAGGGATATTGCATCCCTAGGCCCCAGGGGCATTCCCGCCTCCCGCTCCCTCAGTCGAGGCTCTCCAACCCGTGTCCTGCTACAGGCACGAAGCGGGATCGTCACTTAGACTCTAGCTCCCACTCGTCAGCTCACGAGGTTTCTTGCGCTGACCCCTCTCTCCCTAAGTCTACGGGAGTGGTACCTCGCTTGCGTGGTGCCTCAACCCGTTCTGCCAAGACAGCCCGCCGACATGAGGCTATGGAGGAGGTTGCACCTGCTCCACCCTCTTCCAACAAGGGCACTTCAGCTTCCCCATCGTGCGGCTGCCAGCCCTGCTTCACGGCAAGGCGTGAACCGAGCCCTCAGTCCGCAGCCTCGCGCTCCAACCTGCGCACCCTCTCACAAGCCTAGGCCGGCTAGGTCTGCTCGTAGTCCCAAGCGGCTGGAGGTCCCGTCGGAGGCTCCTGCTGCGACTCAGATCTCCCCCTCTTCTGATCCTGCTCTGCATGAGGATGAGAGTTTCATCTCCGTGGCACCCAAGGGACCGAGGCGTGGGTCGCCAGGGGAAACGGCCCTTCCTCCGGCAGTACGCACTGGGCCTCCCTCAGGGGTCCCTCTGCTGCTCGCGTCCCTCTGTGTCAGTAGCTGTGCGTCCGCCGCCCCGCTCTGCTTTCCCAGCGTTCCGTGTGCCGGTCCAGGACGGGCATGCGACGAGCGGTGACGCCGTGGCTGCACTAGAGAGTCACCTGCCAGGGCTACGCTGCTCCAACCTGATAGGATGGGATGGAAGCTCGGTGTTGGTGCCGAAGGACGAGGGAGCTTACGACCTCTTGAGAACAGCTCTGCAGGACGAGGCCTCTCCCTGTCAAGCTAGTCAGAGCTGACCCGCGGCCAACAGTCAACGAAGGCAGTCGGCCATGGGTTATCCCTTGCGGATGCCTATGGAGATCCTACTACGGCACCCTCAGGTCGAAGAGGCAACCCGCTGCCAGAAAGCGCGGACCAGGGAGGAGGACTCCGACAGGTCATCGTCACCCTGCGGGGTCCTCTGATCCCTGTGATCGACCTGGGGAACTGGGGAGAATATCACCTTCGCCCCTTCACTCCCGGAGCCACTCCGCTGCTACAGGTGCCAGGGATATGGGCACCACAGAGTCACTTGCAACCGGGCCACAGTCTGTGGGATGTGCAGCGGCCCGCACAAACGGGAGAGGTGCTTGGCCAAGTTCCCGGCCAAGGAAGCTGTCTCTACCCGCTGCCCCAACTGCTCGGGAAAACATCATGCGTGGCACCCCAGCTGCCCAACCAGAGTTGCACTTATCGATCGAGGGCGAGAACGCCAAGTCACCTAGCGAGCAGCAACAAACCGGTTCCTCCGGAAACTTTCATTGGGGGGCAGCAACGCCGTCCAGTAGTGACTGCATCACCAGTGCTAGACAAGGCAGCGTTTCCGCCCCTCCAACCTGCTCTCACTCGTCACACGACTGCGGAGGTCCATCACCCTCCTACCCCCCCAGTTCGGCAGACAGTCGAGGAGTTTACTCCACCTACGCCCCACAACACGGGCTCTCCTATCAGTAGTCATCACCAGGGAAGAATTATGCAGACGCTGGGGTCGGAAATTGCTACAAGCTTGGCTCATGCTAGGGACGCTTCTCGGCAGGCCTCTGGATACGGCACCATTGGTACAGGCTGTGAACGTCATCGTCGACCAAGTGGTGGAGGCAAAACAACACCCGCGCTCTTCCCTGGTACCTCCTGCATCTTCTCCCACACAGACAACCGTGGAAGAGCCGCTACCCACCCAACTTCCTCTGCCTTGCCCTCGTATGCCAGTCAACATTCCTTCGGGGCTCACACCAGCCACAGCAGCGATCGAGGAAGAGCGCAGGGCCCTTGGCCTCCAGACAGATCATCCCCAGTGCCAGACACCGCTGCCAGCCTCCGAGTCCTACAGTGGAACTGTTTAGGGGCATGAAGCAAGCTCGCCCACCTTCAGGAGGCGGCTGCCAGGGACCATCCTCATGTAATTCTCCTGCAAGAGACCCTGCTCCCAGATAATACCAATTTTCGTCTCTCGGGTTACACCACCCATCTCCTTTCGTATGTTCGTTTCGTCACACGGGGATGTGCCGTTCTGGTTCAGGACCACATTGCGTGCACGGATTGTGAGCCCCCTCCTCTCTGTGGACCTGATGTGGAGGTCCAGGGCGTGGTTCTCCATCTGGCTACGTCGCCCCTGACGGTATATAATGTATATTGGAGCCAAAGGGGCACCCTGGAGTTGGAAGACCTGTTCTCCCAGGCTGCCAGGGAAGCCGTGTACATAGGGGGGGACTTTAACGCCCACCACGCCTTTCTATCTTCGCCTCTTCAGTCCAATGAAGCAGGATGGCACATCTCTTTGGTTCTGGAGGAGATGGGTGGTGTCTCCCTATTAAATGATGTGGCAGAGGCCACCCATATTGCGGGAGGTCGCCTTGATCTCTCCCTAGTGTCAGCACCACTAGCGGGCTTGGCGTCGTGGTCACTCCACCCCCACCTTGCAAGTGATCACTTTGCCCTTATTGTTTACCTGCCTCTCGCTCCCCCCCCGCCACCCCCACCTCCACCACGGTGGGACCTACGCAAAGCAGGCTGGATGGCCTTTGCCCGTGCTTTCATAGCGGCCTTTGAGACATCTCCTCCTGCCTCAGACCTCGAGAGCAGAGCAGATCAGGTAGCAAGTATTTTGGCACAAGCTGCTTCTCTTGCTATCCCGCTGTGGCAGCGCTCGACGAGGTGCTGCCGAGACGGCTGGTTCTACTGCGACAGGGTCAAGGAACTGAACCGGAGACTCAATGCAGCACGCAAGCAGTACCGATGGTGCCGTACATCTCCGCACCGCCGGTACCTGGTTGCCATCACGCGGCATGTGGCTTCTGAGAAGCGCCGCCTTGGGGAGGAGGCGTGGATCAGATGGTGTCGTACCCTAGACTCTCACTCCACTCTCCGTGAGATGTGGAGGAGAATCAGGTCCGTCTCTGATCCATGCCCTCCTCGCCCTCCCTCCCATCCTGACCCTGCCGCTGAGGCCAGCCGTCTTGCTCAGCACCGCTGACTGCTCTGCCTTTTCTAATCTCCCTCAGTCTGTCAGAGCCCTACATGCTCAGCTGTCCGCCTCTCGTGCTGCAGCAATTCAGGCAGCGTGTGATAGGCCTGACACTGCTGACTGTCCGATCACCAGTGGGGAGCTCCACAAAGCGCTGCAGTGCAGGGAGGACACTGCGCCGGGGCTCGACGGGCTCACATACTCTCTCCTGTCACATGCTGGAGATTGTGGCACAGAACGTCTACTTGATCTGCTCAACCTCTCGTGGTCTGAGGGGCGTCTGCTCAGGTCGTGGAAGGCAGCTGTTATCCACCCAATTCCGAAGCCTCATGATCCCGCCGCCATGCGCCCCATCTCCCTTCTCAGCTGTGTTGCTAAGACGGCTGAGAGGGTTGTGCGGGCTCGGCTTGCTTGGTGGCTGGGACCGCTGCACCCAGGGATTTACGCCTACCATTCAGGCAGGAGTACCACCCACTGCCTCGTGTCGTTCCTTGGGGAGCTGAGGGGAGGAAGGGGAATGGCTGTCTTCCTCGACCTCCAGAAAGCCTTTGAACTGGCAAGCCCCACTGTAATCCTGGCGGCTCTTGCGGCCAGGGGTGTGGGAGGCAGGCTCCTATTCTGGATCCAGGATTTTTTTAATGATCGATCCGCAGGGGTCCGATTCCGGGGACACCTTTCCCCCTTTCACCTATATCCTAACGGCACCCCCCCAGGGGAGTGTTTTGAGCCCTCTCCTTTTTAACATCCTTATGGAGGGGCTCTTACCTGTAGACTATGGGCCTGGCATTACCCTCCTCTGCTATGCGGACGATCTGGCCCTCGTTTTTACCAGGAGGGACTGCTTCACGCAGGCGGACTTGGCCCTTTCTCGTTTGCACGCCAAATGCACTGAGCTAGGGCTGAAGATAAATTTTAATAAGACAAAGTGTATGCCCTTTGGACTCCGTCCCCCAGACTTTCCTATGCTGCTTGGGGGGCAGCAGCTGTCTCTTGTTACTGTGCATCAGTATCTGGGAGTCTGGCTTGACAGGGGTTTTACCTTTGCCTGCCATGTTCGGTACCTGCGGGAGCGCGCTTCCACCAGACTGGCTGCTCTCCGCTATCTCTGCAAGCGGAGTTTGGGGGCGTCGTATTCAGTCCTCCGAACATTTTATATATATGCCATCCGATCCCTGGTGGACTACAGTGCCATCTGTTTGACCGGACTCGCTCCACCAGTCTCCAGATCTCTGGAGGTTATACAGAACACTGCATTCCGTATCATGCTGGGTGTTCCACCCTGGACCCGGATTGTCAATCTCCGTATGGAGAGTGGTTTGCCTTCTCTGGCGCATCGTGTTGCGTTACGAGCGGCAGTCATCACTCTACAGCTGATACGGTGCCGGCCCCACCTGCCTGTCTCTGCCCTCCTACGACGTCTTTTGTGCCGCCCACCCGAGCCTGCCACTCAGCGTGACTGGGCCCGGACTACAACTGCTGTTATCCATGGACTGGGAGCTGCTGCGAGCCTCTGCCAAGATCCTGATTCTCCCTTTCCTGGGTACACTGATCCCCCACCATGGGACCCCCCTCTTTTTAAATTTGTATGCCCCTCTGAAACCAAACCTCGAACTTCCATTCCTGCACTCCTCTGTCAAGAGGGTCTTAGTCGGGTTGCGGCTCTAGATTCACCAGACACAGCCACTTATTTTACGGATGGTTCAGTATCTGATGGCTCTGCTCTGGCGGCCTTTGTCTCTGGGCACACAATTGAATCTTGGCGACTCTCTCAGGGTGAATCCGCTTTTCAGGCAGAGCTTGCTGCCATCCTGGGTGCATTGCGCCACGCTCATCACCATCATCATCACCGTGTCGTAATTCACACAGACTCACTTTCCTCCATTCAGAGGCTAAGATCTTTCTCTTTGAAGGACAACGTCTTTCTTCAGACGGCAATTTTTAACTTTTGCATCCCTTCTCGTCCGTAGGGGTGCTACTATTACTCTCCATTGGCTCCCAGGTCATGTTGGAATCAGCGGCAATGAGCGTGCTGATGACGCAGCACGCTCAGCTTGCTCGCTTCCTGACGTCACATTTCAACTGCGCCCCAGCCTATCGCACGTCATTAGCACTCTCACTGCTACCATTAGCAGGCTCTCTCAAGAGGAACATCAGCTTTTGGTGACAGAAGGCTCCCGCTCTGCCACATGGTACGCCACCGCCACTTCATATTCTCTTTTGTTACCCTTTAAAGGCATACCCAACTATATTGTAGTGAGGCTCAGGCGCTTACGTCTGGGGTTTTAATGCTACAAACAAATTGTCGGTACAGAGCCAGACCCGTGTACCCATTGTTTGGTCTCATCTGTGGAGCCTCTCATTCACTATCTTCTGTACTGCCCAGCCACTACGATGCTCAGGTCTCACCCTGACGCGACTTTTGCTCGGACAGGGGATGATTTCATGGATGCCGCTTGCATCGCTGCACGTGCTCTACAATTATTAATCACCACAGTCAGGGAATACCAACCCCCTCGATAATTCAAGCTCGCGCAAGTTAAACGCATCTCTGACGGGCTCTTTGTTTGCTCGTGTCCCAGCATTGCTCGGGAAAAAAAAAAAAACCGCCTTCGGCTTGCCACCGTCGGCGCCTAGAGTCTCGTGGTCTCAGTACCCTGCCCATTATGGTTTTCGAAAATTGCGATCTACCTCTGATGCACTGCTGTCCTTGGAATCTTCTGTCTGTGAGGCTTTTTCCACTAACCAACACCAGGTCACGGTCTTCTTCGATCTGGAGAAGGCATATGACACTGCCTGGCGTCATAGTATTTTACTCTCTCTTCATGAGTTTGGTCTTCATGGACACCCCCATTTTTATTCAACAGTTTTTATCTAACCGAATTTTAAGGGTGCGAGTGGGAGGAGTGCTTTCTACTGCCCTAGCACTAGAAGATGGAGTAACAAAGGGGAGTATCCTTAGTGTTACTCTGTTTTGCTGTAGCCATTTAGTGTCATTAGTGTACTTCCTGACGGTGTACCTCTCGATTTCCCTGACCGCGTCTAGAATGTCTCTGATAGAGAGGAAGTTGCAGCTGGCTCTCAATCGAATTTCTGACTGGGCGAAAACTCGTGGTTTCCATTTTTCTTCAACAAAGACAGTGGCAATGCATTTTTTTCGTCTTCGTGGGGTTCACCCTGACCCTGACTTGTATCTCTATGGTAGAAGAATATCCTGTGTGGAAGAGACGCGGTTTCTGGGTCTTCTGTTTGATAGACGACTAACCTGGGTTCCTCATATCCTTTCTGTTAAGGCGGCTTGTCTTAAAGCTTTGAGTCTTTTGAGAGTTTTAGCTCATACATCCTGGGGTGCTGACTGTCAGACCCTCCTCCTCTTGCATAGGTCTCTTATTCTTCCTGAACATCTGCAACAGATGCCCGTCTCCGGTTGTTAAATTCTGTGCATCATGCTGGTGTACGTCTGGCAACTGGGGCATTCAGATCATCCCCGATTCCAAGTTTATTGGTGGATGCTGGTGTACTCCCCTTGGATTTGCGACGCCAGTTGCTAATGATGAGGTGTTGGTATCGTCTTCACCGCATTCCAGACTCAATTTCTTGTGCCATCGTCTCCCAGGATTCTTGATCTTCTGTTTTTGACACCCGTCCTAATTTCCCAAAGCCATTTGGTTACAGGGTCCGGTCTGTTATGTTAGCCCTCTCTGTTCCGAGACTGGTAGTTTGTCCACATCGGATCCCAAGGGTAGGTTCATGGCTGCTCCCGCGCGTAACATTCTGTAGGTCCGTTGTTGAAAAAAAGGGCTCACTTCCCTCTCAGGTGTCCCTCTCTCTTTTTAGAACATGCCTCCATTCATGAGAGTTCTGTCTCCGTCTGTCCTGACGGGTCTAAGACGGATACTGCAGTAGGATTTGGTGTTATCTTCCCTTCCTTTAGTACGGGCGGTAGCCTTCCTGGCATTACTTCAGTGTATACTGCGGAACTGACTGCAATTTTATCTTAAAATTATTTTTACTCTCCCCCAATCCGTTTTTGTGATTTTTAGTGACTTGCGTAGTGCTTTGTCTGCAGTAGAGTCTTTTAATGCATCCCATCCATTGGTTTTATCAATTTTAGGGTGGCTTTTTCTTCTTGGCCGTCGTGGCCGCCATGTAGATTTCTGTTGGGTTCCCGCACATGTTGGTGTGGTGGGCAATGAGAGAGCAGATACTCTAGCTAAAGCTGCGTCTTCTCAACAGCCCCCAACCGACTACCCACTTCCTGCTTCTGATGTAACACCTTACTTGCGGTATGCAAGTCATACGTGTTGGCAGAGACAGTGGGATGTTGTTTCTCACAATAAACTAAAAGAAATCTTTCAGAGAGTGGTTATGCAAAGGGTTCTTCCCTCTATGTCTCGGCGATTGGAGGTGGCTCTCTCTAGGCTTCACGTTGGGCATTCGCGGCTTACACATGGGTTCCTGATGAATGGTGAATCTCAACCGTACTGTGATGACTGGCTGTTCCCCTTACTATGTCACTTGCTGGTCGAGTGTCCGAGTCTGGGGAACCTACGTCATAGATTCCTCCATAGGCATAAGGGTGCCTACTGTTTGTCCTCGATGCTTGGTGAAGCCTCTAGCGATTTTAGTGATGTTTTTAGTTTTCTTCAGGAGGCGGGCCTCCTTCCACTTTTATAAGTACTTGATATTTTATAAACTATTTTTTTATTATTTTTCAGTGTTTTATTCCTATTACCAGATATTAACTTTAAATTTGAGTATGCACTTTTTATTTTGCTGTGTTTTGCTTAGTCGTCCGGGGGCATATGACCCTGGAAGTTGCGCCGCCAGATTTTAATTATTTGCAATCAATCAATTACCTTAGTCATTATCGATCATCAAATCGCACGAACCGGCTTGTGGAGAAAATATTGAACATTATATATTTTATCACTAGGCTGATGAAGCCACTTTAGACCCCAAGTGTTGCAGATACAAATAAAATCGGTTTTATCTCTCTATTTCCACGACGGTTTCACGTCTCACATGAAATGGAACTCTTCGGGCTAAAAACACTCAAAAGGTAGACTTCTTTACCTATGAATCGATTTCATGGTACGTATTACTTCATTCAGATCCCCGCTGAGGGGAGTCACCTTGACGTGGTGGCGGGGCTTGAAGCGTGGCTGGCAGTGCCACCTACTTCGGAGGCATGCCTACCTTAGTAGGGTTCGGCATTTGTCAGTGTCGTGGACCAGGCACCCCCTACATCACTGGTGGAGGAGGCCTGCTGGTGATGATGGTACTTGCCCACTTGCCATCTAGGGCGGGACTGTAGCCTCCCCACGTGTTTGCCATGTGTGGCGTCTCGTAACGCTGGGAGACGGGAGTCCTGGAGGTTGAGCGATGCTGCACGGTGCGCCCTGCAGTACTCCTCTTTGGTCCCTTGTTCTGGCTAGACGGGCGGCCTGGTTGGGCCCGACCAGGTCAATCGGCTGGTCATGCATTGGCTAGGGTCAAGTGGGCACTGCGGGGCCTGATGGCTCCTATCGTCTTGGAGTCAACATTGCCCAGGTCCTCCAGTGCTTACCCGCGTATACTCTCTCACTACCTCTAGGATCGCCAGTGGTGTCCCTGGTTCACGGCCTCCCCTTGTTGGGCTCCGTGGTGGGTGGAGTGGTGGGGGAGTAAAGTTCCTGAATAATATGAATATGGAAAAAGAAAATGCACCTTGCACAACTCAACTGCAGACACAGTAGTACTGAGAAATATATTCAGTACATTGACATTCAATTCAATTCATTATCTTTTCAAAGAGTTCGGGTTGTTTCCCGTATAAGACTGCACAGTGCAGACACAACTGGCACCCTAAATAACTGCTACGTGACATTCCTGGATGCTTCCGCGGCAACAGCTGCGCATGCTGCGGCACCTGATTTGCCTTTGGGGGGACCTGATGTATTCACCTCCTTGATGTGGTCTGAGAATGTCATTGATGATGCTGAAGATTACGTGCCTAACATGTTTACAGATTGTGTGTTCCAGAAGGATAAACAGAGGGTTTCCCCAACCCCCAAGTGGTTTGTGGCTTATTATAAAGAGAATAACTCCAACTTTATCCGTGCATATCAGTACCTGCAGAAGAAGGTGGGTTCCATCCAAAAGGAGAATTTCAAGGGGGTTCTACTCCGTGCTAAGAACGTTATTCAGGGAGGATGTTGCAACACATGCCTTGCCCCTTTGACTGTCCATTCACAACAGTACAGGCCCACAAGGGCTTTAATTACTCTAAGGGAGTAGTCTTCTGTGCGGCCCTGCATGAGTTTTCTGACCTGGAGATTATGGGTATGTGCCCTGACAGTGTGTCTTCTGTCCGCAAATCAAAGCAGAAATTGGTGACACTTACTATGGATCCGTCCTACCAGACCATGTTGACATAGGCCCCTTACGGCTTAGAGTGAAGTCTTTTCATGACAGGCCCATGCAATGTTATAATTATTTTCAGTATGGACATCTGAAGAAGTTTCGTAGGAACTGGCCTCGCTGCAGTCAATGCTCCTCATTGGAGACACATGACCCCTCAGAATGTGATTCTGGGCCTTATTGTTTTCACTGTCAGGGCCCCCATTCCCCATCGTCCCGTCAGTGTGACATCTACAAATTAGAGCAGGACATAGTGACTGGCAAATACCCAGCGTATTAGCTTTGGAAGTGCTAGGCGAGAGCTAGCCTACAGACGGAAACTTGGAAGACACTCCTTTGCTTCCTCAATTTCTACTACAGGGAAAGCAGCCCCCTCCTCGGGAGGGAGTAGTGCCACTCAGTTGTCTACCATGACACAGAATAGCTCTACAGCAGAGACTTCTGGGACATCTAAGGATAGACAACCATCCTGCTGCGACTGATTCTCATGTGGGGGAAAAAGTTGTCCCCATCTCGGTCTGGCGTCCAGAAGGGTCCTGACTGGAATGCGCACCACAGCAGATCTCCAAAGAGTATCCCGTTAAGTATCGAAGGCCCGGTAAAGGGGTCCCACAACCACTTTAATCATCAGCCTTTGTCATCTGTTTCTGGTGCCTGTGCCTTGCCCCATGGCAGTAGTAGCACCTGTGGTCGGCAGCCACCAGTCTCTGAGGCAGAGAAAGAAAAGAAGAGAAAGATCAGTCCCCAGTCTAATGATGACGATATAGAGGGAGTGGAGCGTCTACCTCTGAAAAATAAGTCTTCACTACTCACAACCTCTCCTACTCAAAAGAAATCAAAGTTGGCCATGTAGAGGTGTATGGTATGTAGGAGGACTGCTGGGCCATGATAGCAGGCTGTGAAGCCTATGCCCAGAGTCGGACACATGAAAAAAAATAAAATACACACGATGGTAGAAACATTCAGGAACGCTCTTCTCGGTCTAGGGAACATAGCCCTCGCTGTCCTGGAACAACACACCAGTAAGAAGTGCAAAAAAACCGTCGAGGAGGCTCCTTAAACAGGTTGGACCGTAAACGTTTAGTCATAGAAGGTTATCGATCAGAACTTCTTATGGAAATTGCGCCATCCTCGCATATTGAGTCCCGTTAGGTACGGCTTACATCCTCTTTCAGCATATCATGCCTACGATTATTCAGTGGAATTGTAGGGGTTTACGCGCTAATTGCGACGAAATTGCTATCTTGAAGACCACGATTGACTGGGATGTCCTTTGCATGCAAGAAACGAAGTTGGGTTATTATCCATTCAACCCAGGACTCAACTATGCATATTATAGTTCTCTACCACGCGCAGGTCTTCGGGCAAAAGGTGGGGCAGCCATTGTCGTCAAAAAAGCATTTATCATACTCGAGTGGATCTTCCAACTCGCCTGCAGGCCTGTGCTGTGCAGGTATTACTGGACAAACTGTACACTGTTCACTGTACCTCCCTCCTAATGACGCGGTACAGCTTGATGAACTCCTGGAGCTGGTGGAGATGCTGCAACCTGTTTTGTTACTCGGTGATTTTAATGCCCACAACATTGTGGGGTGGGAACTGCACTGATGAACGTGGTGCTATGGTTGAATCAGTACTCCTGCTAAAGAATCCATCATTAATTAACGATGGTGTCTCCTACACACCACAAGTTGCACTCAAACTCCTACTCCTCCATTGATCTAAGTATTTGTTCCTCCTATTTATTGCTCTCACTCAATTGGTCTATGTCACAATGTCTGCATGGTAGCGACCATTTCCCAATCATAATTGACACCCTTAACGGATCGCCTCCATCAGCGCCTCCAAAGTGGTGTGTGGATAAGGCTGACTGGGAAAGTTTTCTGCTGCCTTCGATTGTTCTGTTGATTTCTCATCTTTTGAGGCTCACATCCAGGCATATGATTATTTCGTTGCCCAGGTCATAGAGAGTGCTCACGTTTCTATTCCCAGTTCTTCTGGCAATTTTCGTCGTCCAGTTGTCCCTTGGTCGGATAAAACATGTACTAACTTCAGACGCATTACACGGTCTTGTTATAGACGCTTCTCAGGAAAAATTAGTATATCGTAAATCATTAGCAAAAAAACGTAAATATTTTAAATGGGCTAAACGTAATTCGTGGCACAAATCTATAGGAAGTGTTACATCTAAAACACCCATAGGGAGAGTTTGGGCTAAAGTGAGGAAGCTGTCTGGTAAATTTGCTCCCCACCCACCTCCTTGTCTCAAGGTGGACGGAGCTGTGGTTTCAGACCCGGAAAAGGTGTCTAACATCCTTGTACACCATTTTGCCAATATTTCAGGTTCAGCGGGGCGCCAGTCAGTACCTCCTTTGGGCTCTGCGGTGCTGGACCATGCAAGTAGTTCCGGCTCAGTGGGGAGTACATCAGCTGTGTTGGACCAGGAAGTATATAATAGGCGTTTTACATTCCGAGAATTGACTCAAGCCCTACGAGCCACAGGGTCATCTGCTCCTGGCGAAGATGGCATACATTACGAAATGATTCGCCACATTCCACATGAGTATCTGCAACTTTTGCTAGATATTTACAATGCAATTTGGTTTTCCCGCCACCATTCCCAAGAGCTGGAGGACGTCAGTCATTATTCCCATTCCTAAGCCTGGAAGAGATGCCACACTTCCAACAAGTTATAGACCTATAGCACTTGCCAGTTGTTTGTGCAAATTATTTGAGAAGATGGTGGCTGGAGACTGGAGGCCACATTTCCTTCGTACAGTTCGGTTTTCGTAGAAATCGATCCACCATGGACCCTCTTTTGCGCCTGACAACAGATATTCAGAATGGATTCATTACTAGCAAATATACTCCAGGGGTCTTTTGAATTGGAGAAAGCATATGATACAATATGGCGTTTGGGTTTATTGTCCAGCTTACGATCTAAAGGTTTGTATGGGACCATGTTCCAGTTCCTGCCGAGTTTTCTTCACACGCGTTATATCCGAGTCCGAATTGGTCGCACAGTCTCCCCAAGTTCTGCAACCAAAGGGGGTACCCCAAGGCAGAGTTTTAAGTGTCACATGTTTCATCATGGCCATCAATGGAGTAGCCGAAAGAGTTGAGAATGAAGCTCTGATCCAGAGTTCACTCTTTGTTGACAACTTTGCAATATACTGTACTGCAGCCGACCCTAATACTGCAAAACTGCAGTTGCAAAATGCCATCAATGCAGCACAAATGTGGGCTGAGGAGTGGGGCTTTCGCTTCTCTCCCGAAAAAACCATGGCTATCAAGTTCTCGGGGAGGAATTCAGCAGCAATTCCTCACCTACTCCTGGGAGATAACATCTTGCCCTATGAAGATAAGGTGCGTTTCTTGGGGCTTACTCTTGACAGTACACTCACCTGGAAGGACCATATTCTACAGCTAAAGGCCACTGTTACACGGTCCCTAGATATCCTTAAGGTTCTTAGTGGGAAGTTTTGGGGTGCTGACAGACCAGCACTTCTCCGACTATATGATGCCGTATGTCGTTCCAAATTGGAATATGGTTGCCAGATATACTCCTCAGCGGCCAAGTCTACCCTTAAGCTTTCAGACCCTATTCATAACTCAGGAATGAGAATCTGCACGGATGCCTTCTGCACTTCCCCTGCAGAGAGTCTGTACATTATGGCGGGTGAGCTACCCTTGGATCTTCGCAGAGTGGACCTTAGTTTGCGACTAATGTTTAAGACTCAGACTCCCTGTCTAACCCTGTTTACCGTCTGATGAAGGACTTTCGTCTGGCACGGAAGTATGGGGAACGTAAGAGTTTTCCAAGGCCTCTTCATATCCGTATGCATGGGTTTTTACAGGACACCTTCCACAAAGTCCAGGTACGGCAAATTTCTTATTCTCCGATCCCTCCTTGGATTATTCCAGAGGCCCATGTTTGCAAACCGGCCTGTACTAAGCATTCGAGATGTTCAGCTGAAGTTAAAGCCCTGTTTCTTGAACATTCTCAGATTCATGCTTTAACCACTAAAATTTATACAGATGGGTCAAAATTGGATTCTGGCGTTGGCTGCGCAGTAATCCTTGAGGAAACTGTGCATCAGGCGAGACTCCATGGTGCCGCTTCAGTTTTTACCTCTGAGCTTCACGCTAGTGTCCATGCGTTAAAACTAGCTTATGCCCGTAGGGACAGCCAGTTTATCCTATACTCTGACTCGCTGAGTGCCCTTACAGCCATTCAGAATTTTTCCAGCAATTACCCTTTGGTCCAGCAAATTCAGGAGTGGCTGTATCGTTTAGCTTCCCGTCGCAAAAGACTTCAGTTTTGCTGGATTCCTGCTCACGTAGGTTTGCCAGACAACGAGGAGGCAGATGTCTCTGCTAAGGAAGCCGTTCATGGTACGCTAGGCAACTTTCCTCTCTTTTGCCGATCTTAGGCGACAGATATCAGTTTTTATCAGGAGGAAGTGGCAGGAAAGGTGGTCATTCCCCACTGTTACAAACAATAAATTGAAAGCAATACATCCTTCTGTGCAGGTTTGGCCAGTGTCGGACAGCACCCCGAGCAGGCGCTTGGATGTTGTTCTGACCAGACTTCGTATAGGTCATACACGGTTAACACACGGCGATATTTTATGTGGAGACGCTCCCATTTGTGAGGCTTGAAACATCCCTGTGACGGTGGAACATGTTTTAGTTCACTGCAGAGAATTTCATATTCTCCAGAGCAAAGTGGATTTTTGATACCCGCAGTCTCCCACGTTCTGGGTATTTCTGCAGATATTCTTAAGGTTGCGAAATTATCAGAATGTGATATACTTTATATTTAGCATAGATTTTTTGGTCCTTTTTTTTTTTTTTTTGAATTAAGCGCTAAATGACCGCATCGGTCCTAGTGCCCGGCCTTGTGCCATACCTTTATTACTCACTCCATTCAAATTTGTTATTGATTATTTTATCCTCCACGAAATTCTCATAGCCTCATAAATGTTTTTGGAATTTTAGATGCCTCTGGAAGTGTTTCCCTATGATTTATAATTTAAACAAAGAATTTCGTGGAAGATAAAATAATCAATAAATTTGAATGAAGCTAGTTTTAACGCATGGACAATTCGTGAGTAGGTAAGAGATGGGTGAAAGCTAGGAGGGTTAGGTGTGGCAGGGAGGTTTTGAAACTGAGGGATAAAAGAGAGAAAAAGATAGGGTATCAGGAGAAATTGAAAGATGAGTGGAACGCAATGAAAGATGGGGGAAAATGGCAGTGTGGTGGAGGAATGGCAGTTATTTAAGAGTATTGTGGTGGGGCATGTAGAAGAGGTGTGTGGTGTGAGACGTGTGGGTGGTGGTGTAAGAAAAGGAAGTGAATGGTGGTGAGAGGAAGTAAGTATGGCTGTGGCTGAGAAGAGACGTGCATATGAAGTGTGGCTGCAGAGAAAGGATATGTCATATGAAAGGTATAAAGAAAAGGGGAATAGGGCGAGAAGGGCTGTGCGTGATACTAAAGTGGCAGCAGATGATAGGTCGGGGTAAGAGGCTGACTGAGAATTTTCAACAGAATAAGAAAATGTTTTGAAAGGAGGTGAAAAGAATGCGAAAGGGAGAGTCTGGGAAGGAAGAACGAGTAAAAGCAGAGGATGGAAGGATGTTAATTGAGATGGATGTAGTAAGGAAGAGATGGGCAGAGTATTTTGAACGATTGTTAAATGTAGAGGAGGAAAGGGTGGCTGAGATTGTGCCGGATGGAAGGGTGCAAGGAATAAATGTGTTGGGAGAATTGAATGATTTTTTGATCACGAAGGAGGAAGTGGAGCAGGCAGTAAAGGAGATGAAAACAGGGAAAGCTGCAGGTATGGATGGGTGTGCTGTGGAATGCCTGAAGGGTGGTGGAGTTACTAATGTTGACTGGTTAGTAAGATTGTTGAATGTGTGCTTTGCGAAAGGTATAGTGCCAGTTGACTGGGCAAATGCTTGTGTGGTCCCGTCGTATAAAGGCAAGGGTGATAAGTATGAATGTACTAGTTTTAGGGTATAAGTCCGTTGAGTGTTGTAGGTATGGTAGAGTGTTAATTATGAGAGTTAGAGAGGGTACAGAGGGAGTGATTGGTGATGAACAGTGTGGATTTAGGAGAGGGAGGGTTTACGGTGAGACAAGTGTGTGAAAAGTATTTAGCGAAAGGCAAGGATGTGTTTTGGGCATTTATGGATTAAGAGAACGCGTATGATAGAATTGATAGGGAGGTTTTGTGGACTGTTTTAAGATTGTATGGACTTGATGGTGGGTTACTAAAAGAGTTGAAAAGTTTTTATGTAAATAGTAGAGCGTTTGTAAGAGTGGGAAATGCTGTGAGTGATTGGTTTCGTGTGAGAGTGGGGCTGCGACAGGGATGTGTGATGTCGCCTTGGTTGGTTAATATTTACATGGACGGTTTTGTAAGGGAGGTGAATGCAAGAGTTTTATGTGGAGGTCTGAGTCTGGTGAATGTTGATGGTGGAGAGTGGAATCTGAAGCACTGCTGTTTGCAGATCATACTGCACTGGTGGCTGATTCAAAGGAGAGATTGAGCCAATTGGTCGAGGAGTTTTGAAGGGTGTGTGATAGGAGGAAATTGAAAGTAAATGAGAATAAGAGTAAAGTAATGAAGGCTGATGATTAAATATTATTTATTATTGATTATTATTTCCTGACCTTCAGATTTGTTTTTGAAGTTTTGAACATCACTGGGAGTCTTTCACAGATAATAAGATGTGAGAATGATGCATTTTTAGTGTTTTCGCATTCAATCTCGCTGTTTTTAGCATTAAACAAATGACCCTGTTCCCAACGTAAAAATTCAACAAATCTCCAAACAACATTAGTACAGATCATTTTGTGTTCTTTCAGTGTTTCGGGGTCGTTTTTCCTTTGTAAATATCAATCATGATATCGCTCGAACAGGCACGCGGAGAAAATATTGCACATTATATATTGGCTGATGAAACTTAAAAGCCCAAGTAATGCAAATAAAAATTACATCCGTTCTTTCTCTATATTTCCACGAAGTTTTCACGTCCCAAACTTCGGGCTTAAAACCCTCAACGGGTAACTTCTTTACCTATGTATCGCTTTCATCCTACGAATTACCTCATTAAGATTGGTCATTAAATATTTTATCCTCCACGGAATTTTCTATCATAAATATTTCTGTTGCGGTGCTATGCGTTCTACCAATCAATCAATCATAAATACTTCTGTAATTATAGATGCCTCTGGAAGTGTTTCCCTGATAATTTTGAGTGCATGTGGGAAAGATGCATTTTTAGTGTTTTCGTCATCAATTATGCTGTTTTTTGCATTACACAAATGACCCTCTTCCCAATGTGAAAATTCCACTAATCTCCTGACAAAATTAATAGTGTTCAATTAATATTCCTCCAAAATGCATCGGTGTATTCATTTCATATTAGTGTTCTTTTTCTCAATAATGTGGCTTTCAGCATCACTCAAGTGACTTTCCTAATGTTAACGATTTGTTGCCTTTCGAATTGGTTTTACCTTAACCAAATATCGATGATTATATCGCACGAACCGGCATGCGGCGCAAATATTGCACTTACTTTATATATATGATCACTAGGCTGATGATGCAACTTTAAAACCAAAGTGATGCAAAAATAAATAACATCTCTTCTACCTCAATATTTACACGATGTTTTCATGTCAAATGAAATGGAACTCTTCGGGTTGAAATCCCTCAAAACAAAGACGTCCGTTCATTTAAATCGATTTCATGGTTCATATTACCTCTATCAGATGTATTTTTGATTATTTATTCCGGCACCAAATTTTCTGACCTCCAGAAATGTTTTTCGAATTTTAGATATCACTTGGAGTGTTTCACAGATAATATAGAGGATATGGGGAAAGCTGACTTTTTATTGATTTCGCCTTCAAATATGCTGTTATTAGCAATAAACAAATGACCCTGTTGCTAAAGTAAAAATTCAGCCAATTTCCAGACACCATTAATAGTTCATTTTGTGTCCCTACAGAATTTCTGAGTCGTTTTACCTTAGTCAGTATCGATCATCAAATCGCACGAACCGGCTTCCGGAGAAAATATTGAACATTATGTATTTGATCACTAGGCTGATGAAGCCATTTTAGAGCCCAAGTGATGGAGATACGAATGACACCCGTTTTATCTCTTTACTTCCTCGGTGTTTTCACCTCTCGCATGAAATGAATCTCTTCGGAAAAGGTAATCCTACATATTACATAATTCAGAAGATCGCCTGCAGATGTCTTACTTGGTCGATATGGAAGTAGTCTGGCATCCTACAGAACTTTAGAAAAATTACTTCTTAAACTCATCAAAATAGGACATGGTATAGGGTTTTTAGAGAAATTTTGGGAGAACATCCAAAATTTTTGAAATTTCATGCCAAATTCAGTAATTCAGCTGATGCTTTACTAGGAGAAAAATTACTAATAGAAAAGTATAGACTTGAAATCAATGTAGCTAATAGTATTTAATGGTCTGTTCGAATCAATAGGTGGGTGTGGTTCGTTTGCTTAGGTTTGGGAGGGGTTTGAGTTTAGTATTCAAATAGACGAATGATGTTTCAGTTTGTGGTTTGAGTAGTTTTCTTTGGGTCTTCTCTGAGAAATTCTTGGCATTTCTGTTTAAGCTTTTATACTAGGAGGAGGGTTAATTTTAATTGCTTTTTTTTTTTTTTTTTTTTTTACTTGTTTTTTAGTTTTATGGTTCAATAAATTTCTGTTATTTTCATCAAGTCTGAGCTGACTGTATAGAACAATTGTAATACCTACTGATGGTCTGAGGTGGGCCGAAAATTCGTATTATGTTGAGAGTGTTTACTGCATTAATTTTACTACTGTTCTGGAAGTTCTGATATCCAAGATCACCTGCAGATGTCTTACTTGGACATTATAATATATTTTATCACAAGGCTGATAATGCCAGTTTAAAGCCTAAGTGATGCAAATATAAATAACGTTCAAATGATATGAAACTCTTCGAACTGAAATCCCTCAAAACAAAGACATCTTTACCTGTGAATCGATTTCATTCTACGTATTACCTCATTCAGATTTATTATTGATTATTTTATAATCCACGGAATATACATAGCGTCATAAATGTTTCTGGAATTTTCGATGCCATTGCGTTTCCAGGAAAATTTAGTACATGTAAGAGAGTTGCATTTTTAATGTTTTCGCCTTCAATTATGATCTTTTTGCATTACACAAATGACCCCCTTCTCAATGTGAAAATGCAACTAATTTCCAGACGAAATTAATACAGTTCATCTAATGTTCCTCCTAAATGCTTTTTGCATTACACAAAAGACCCCCTTCTCAATGTGAAAATGCAACTAATCTCCAGACGAAATTAATACAGTTCATCTAATGTTCCTCCTAAATGCATCGGTGTACTCATATTAGTGTTCTTTTTCTGAATAATGTGGCTTTCAGCATCACCCAAGTGACTTTCCTAACGTTAATGATTTGTTGCCTTTCGAAGTGGTTTTACCTTAACCAAATATCGATGATTATATTGCAGGCACCGGCATGCGGCACAAATATTGCACTTTATATACATGATCAGTAGGCTGATAAGCAAATTTAAAACTCAAGTGATCCAAAAACAAATATCATCCGTTCTAACTTTATTTCCACGATATTTTAACTTAAATGAAATGAAATTCTTAGGGTTGAAATCCCTCAAAACAAAGACGTCTTTAATTGTGAATCGATTTCATCCTCCCTATTACTTCATTCAGTTTTACTAGTGACTAATTTTTCCGGCACGAAATTTTCTGACCTTCAGAAATATTTTTGGAATCGTAGATATCACTTGGAGTGTTTCACAGATAATAGAAGACATGGGGGAAAGTTGCATTCTTTTGTGATATCGCCTTCAACTATGCTGTTACTAGTACCCTGTTCCTAACGTAAAAATTCAACCAATCTCCTGACATTAAATGGTTCATTTTGTGTTCCATAAGCCTTTCGGAGTCGGCTTGTGGAGAAAATATTGAACATTATATATTTTATCACTAGGCTGATGAAGCCACTTTAGACCCCAAGTGTTGCAGATACAAATAAAATCGGTTTTATCTCTCTATTTCCACGACGGTTTCACGTCTCACATGAAATGGAACTCTTCGGGCTAAAAACACTCAAAAGGTAGACTTCTTTACCTATGAATCGATTTCATGGTACGTATTACTTCATTCAGATCCCCGCTGAGGGGAGTCACCTTGACGTGGTGGCGGGGCTTGAAGCGTGGCTGGCAGTGCCACCTACTTCGGAGGCATGCCTACCTTAGTAGGGTTCGGCATTTGTCAGTGTCGTGGACCAGGCACCCCTACATCACTGGTGGAGGAGGCCTGCTGGTGATGATGGTACTTGCCCACTTGCCATCTAGGGCGGGACTGTAGCCTCCCCACGTGTTTGCCATGTGTGGCGTCTCGTAACGCTGGGAGACGGGAGTCCTGGAGGTTGAGCGATGCTGCACGGTGCGCCCTGCAGTACTCCTCTTTGGTCCCTTGTTCTGGCTAGACGGGCGGCCTGGTTGGGCCCGACCAGGTCAATCGGCTGGTCATGCATTGGCTAGGGTCAAGTGGGCACTGCGGGGCCTGATGGCTCCTATCGTCTTGGAGTCAACATTGCCCAGGTCCTCCAGTGCTTACCCGCGTATACTCTCTCACTACCTCTAGGATCGCCAGTGGTGTCCCTGGTTCACGGCCTCCTTGTTGGGCTCCGTGGTGGGTGGAGTGGTGGGGGAGTAAAGTTCCTGAATAATATGAATATGGAAAAAGAAAATGCACCTTGCACAACTCAACTGCAGACACAGTAGTACTGAGAAATATATTCAGTACATTGACATTCAATTCAATTCATTATCTTTTCAAAGAGTTCGGGTTGTTTCCCGTATAAGACTGCACAGTGCAGACACAACTGGCACCCTAAATAACTGCTACGTGACATTCCTGGATGCTTCCGCGGCAAACAGCTGCGCATGCTGCGGCACCTGATTTGCCTTTGGGGGGACCTGATGTATTCACCTCCTTGATGTGGTCTGAGAATGTCATTGATGATGCTGAAGATTACGTGCCTAACATGTTTACAGATTGTGTGTTCCAGAAGGATAAACAGAGGGTTTCCCCAACCCCCAAGTGGTTTGTGGCTTATTATAAAGAGAATAACTCCAACTTTATCCGTGCATATCAGTACCTGCAGAAGAAGGTGGGTTCCATCCAAAAGGAGAATTTCAAGGGGGTTCTACTCCGTGCTAAGAACGTTATTCAGGGGAGGATGTTGCAACACATGCCTTGCCCCTTTGACTGTCCATTCACAACAGTACAGGCCCACAAGGGCTTTAATTACTCTAAGGGAGTAGTCTTCTGTGCGGCCCTGCATGAGTTTTCTGACCTGGAGATTATGGGTATGTGCCCTGACAGTGTGTCTTCTGTCCGCAAATCAAAGCAGAAATTGGTGACACTTACTATGGATCCGTCCTACCAGACCATGTTGACATAGGCCCCTTACGGCTTAGAGTGAAGTCTTTTCATGACAGGCCCATGCAATGTTATAATTATTTTCAGTATGGACATCTGAAGAAGTTTCGTAGGAACTGGCCTCGCTGCAGTCAATGCTCCTCATTGGAGACACATGACCCCTCAGAATGTGATTCTGGGCCTTATTGTTTTCACTGTCAGGGCCCCCATTCCCCATCGTCCCGTCAGTGTGACATCTACAAATTAGAGCAGGACATAGTGACTGGCAAATACCCAGCGTATTAGCTTTGGAAGTGCTAGGCGAGAGCTAGCCTACAGACGGAAACTTGGAAGACACTCCTTTGCTTCCTCAATTTCTACTACAGGGAAAGCAGCCCCTCCTCGGGAGGGAGTAGTGCCACTCAGTTGTCTACCATGACAGAATAGCTCTACAGCAGAGACTTCTGGGACATCTAAGGATAGACAACCATCCTGCTGCGACTGATTCTCATGTGGGGGAAAAGTTGTCCCCATCTCGGTCTGGCGTCCAGAAGGGTCCTGACTGGAATGCGCACCACAGCAGATCTCCAAAGAGTATCCCGTTAAGTATCGAAGGCCCGGTAAAGGGGTCCCACAACCACTTTAATCATCAGCCTTTGTCATCTGTTTCTGGTGCCTGTGCCTTGCCCCATGGCAGTAGTAGCACCTGTGGTCGGCAGCCACCAGTCTCTGAGGCAGAGAAAGAAAAGAAGAGAAAGATCAGTCCCCAGTCTAATGATGACGATATAGAGGGAGTGGAGCGTCTACCTCTGAAAAATAAGTCTTCACTACTCACAACCTCTCCTACTCAAAAGAAATCAAAGTTGGCCATGTAGAGGTGTATGGTATGTAGGAGGACTGCTGGGCCTTGATAGCAGGCTGTGAAGCCTATGCCCAGAGTCGGACACATGAAAAAAAAAAAAAAATACACACGATGGTAGAAACATTCAGGAACGCTCTTCTCGGTCTAGGGAACATAGCCCTCGCTGTCCTGGAACAACACACCAGTAAGAAGTGCAAAAAAACCGTCGAGGAGGCTCCTTAAACAGGTTGGACCGTAAACGTTTAGTCATAGAAGGTTATCGATCAGAACTTCTTATGGAAATTGCGCCATCCTCGCATATTGAGTCCCGTTAGGTACGGCTTACATCCTCTTTCAGCATATCATGCCTACGATTATTCAGTGGAATTGTAGGGGTTTACGCGCTAATTGCGACGAAATTGCTATCTTGAAGACCACGATTGACTGGGATGTCCTTTGCATGCAAGAAACGAAGTTGGGTTATTATCCATTCAACCCAGGACTCAACTATGCATATTATAGTTCTCTACCACGCGCAGGTCTTCGGGCAAAAGGTGGGGCAGCCATTGTCGTCAAAAAAAGCATTTATCATACTCGAGTGGATCTTCCAACTCGCCTGCAGGCCTGTGCTGTGCAGGTATTACTGGACAAACTGTACACTGTTCACTGTACCTCCCTCCTAATGACGCGGTACAGCTTGATGAACTCCTGGAGCTGGTGGAGATGCTGCAACCTGTTTTGTTACTCGGTGATTTTAATGCCCACAACATTGTGGGGTGGGAACTGCACTGATGAACGTGGTGCTATGGTTGAATCAGTACTCCTGCTAAAGAATCCATCATTAATTAACGATGGTGCTCCTACACACCACAAGTTGCACTCAAACTCCTACTCCTCCATTGATCTAAGTATTTGTTCCTCCTATTTATTGCTCTCACTCAATTGGTCTATGTCACAATGTCTGCATGGTAGCGACCATTTCCCAATCATAATTGACACCCTTAACGGATCGCCTCCATCAGCGCCTCCAAAGTGGTGTGTGGATAAGGCTGACTGGGAAAGTTTTCTGCTGCCTTCGATTGTTCTGTTGATTTCTCATCTTTTGAGGCTCACATCCAGGCATATGATTATTTCGTTGCCCAGGTCATAGAGAGTGCTCACGTTTCTATTCCCAGTTCTTCTGGCAATTTTCGTCGTCCAGTTGTCCCTTGGTCGGATAAAACATGTACTAACTTCAGACGCATTACACGGTCTTGTTATAGACGCTTCTCAGGAAAATTAGTATATCGTAAATCATTAGCAAAAAAACGTAAATATTTTAAATGGGCTAAACGTAATTCGTGGCACAAATCTATAGGAAGTGTTACATCTAAAACACCCATAGGGAGAGTTTGGGCTAAAGTGAGGAAGCTGTCTGGTAAATTTGCTCCCCACCCACCTCCTTGTCTCAAGGTGGACGGAGCTGTGGTTTCAGACCCGGAAAAGGTGTCTAACATCCTTGTACACCATTTTGCCAATATTTCAGGTTCAGCGGGGCGCCAGTCAGTACCTCCTTTGGGCTCTGCGGTGCTGGACCATGCAAGTAGTTCCGGCTCAGTGGGGAGTACATCAGCTGTGTTGGACCAGGAAGTATATAATAGGCGTTTTACATTCCGAGAATTGACTCAAGCCCTACGAGCCACAGGGTCATCTGCTCCTGGCGAAGATGGCATACATTACGAAATGATTCGCCACATTCCACATGAGTATCTGCAACTTTTGCTAGATATTTACAATGCAATTTGGTTTTCCCGCCACCATTCCCAAGAGCTGGAGGACGTCAGTCATTATTCCCATTCCTAAGCCTGGAAGAGATGCCACACTTCCAACAAGTTATAGACCTATAGCACTTGCCAGTTGTTTGTGCAAATTATTTGAGAAGATGGTGGCTGGAGACTGGAGGCCACATTTCCTTCGTACAGTTCGGTTTTCGTAGAAATCGATCCACCATGGACCCTCTTTTGCGCCTGACAACAGATATTCAGAATGGATTCATTACTAGCAAATATACTCCAGGGGTCTTTTGAATTGGAGAAAGCATATGATACAATATGGCGTTTGGGTTTATTGTCCAGCTTACGATCTAAAGGTTTGTATGGGACCATGTTCCAGTTCCTGCCGAGTTTTCTTCACACGCGTTATATCCGAGTCCGAATTGGTCGCACAGTCTCCCCCAAGTTCTGCAACCAAAGGGGGTACCCCAAGGCAGAGTTTTAAGTGTCACATGTTTCATCATGGCCATCAATGGAGTAGCCGAAAGAGTTGAGAATGAAGCTCTGATCCAGAGTTCACTCTTTGTTGACAACTTTGCAATATACTGTACTGCAGCCGACCCTAATACTGCAAAACTGCAGTTGCAAAATGCCATCAATGCAGCACAAATGTGGGCTGAGGAGTGGGGCTTTCGCTTCTCTCCCGAAAAAACCATGGCTATCAAGTTCTCGGGGAGGAATTCAGCAGCAATTCCTCACCTACTCCTGGGAGATAACATCTTGCCCTATGAAGATAAGGTGCGTTTCTTGGGGCTTACTCTTGACAGTACACTCACCTGGAAGGACCATATTCTACAGCTAAAGGCCACTGTTACACGGTCCCTAGATATCCTTAAGGTTCTTAGTGGGAAGTTTTGGGGTGCTGACAGACCAGCACTTCTCCGACTATATGATGCCGTATGTCGTTCCAAATTGGAATATGGTTGCCAGATATACTCCTCAGCGGCCAAGTCTACCCTTAAGCTTTCAGACCCTATTCATAACTCAGGAATGAGAATCTGCACGGATGCCTTCTGCACTTCCCCTGCAGAGAGTCTGTACATTATGGCGGGTGAGCTACCCTTGGATCTTCGCAGAGTGGACCTTAGTTTGCGACTAATGTTTAAGACTCAGACTCCCCTGTCTAACCCTGTTTACCGTCTGATGAAGGACTTTCGTCTGGCACGGAAGTATGGGGAACGTAAGAGTTTTCCAAGGCCTCTTCATATCCGTATGCATGGGTTTTTACAGGACACCTTCCACAAAGTCCAGGTACGGCAAATTTCTTATTCTCCGATCCCTCCTTGGATTATTCCAGAGGCCCATGTTTGCAAACCGGCCTGTACTAAGCATTCGAGATGTTCAGCTGAAGTTAAAGCCCTGTTTCTTGAACATTCTCAGATTCATGCTTTAACCACTAAAATTTATACAGATGGGTCAAAATTGGATTCTGGCGTTGGCTGCGCAGTAATCCTTGAGGAAACTGTGCATCAGGCGAGACTCCATGGTGCCGCTTCAGTTTTTACCTCTGAGCTTCACGCTAGTGTCCATGCGTTAAAACTAGCTTATGCCCGTAGGGACAGCCAGTTTATCCTATACTCTGACTCGCTGAGTGCCCTTACAGCCATTCAGAATTTTTCCAGCAATTACCCTTTGGTCCAGCAAATTCAGGAGTGGCTGTATCGTTTAGCTTCCCGTCGCAAAAGACTTCAGTTTTGCTGGATTCCTGCTCACGTAGGTTTGCCAGACAACGAGGAGGCAGATGTCTCTGCTAAGGAAGCCGTTCATGGTACGCTAGGCAACTTTCCTCTCTTTTGCCGATCTTAGGCGACAGATATCAGTTTTTATCAGGAGGAAGTGGCAGGAAAGGTGGTCATTCCCCACTGTTACAAACAATAAATTGAAAGCAATACATCCTTCTGTGCAGGTTTGGCCAGTGTCGGACAGCACCCCGAGCAGGCGCTTGGATGTTGTTCTGACCAGACTTCGTATAGGTCATACACGGTTAACACACGGCGATATTTTATGTGGAGACGCTCCCATTTGTGAGGCTTGAAACATCCCTGTGACGGTGGAACATGTTTTAGTTCACTGCAGAGAATTTCATATTCTCCAGAGCAAAGTGGATTTTGATACCCGCAGTCTCCCACGTTCTGGGTATTTCTGCAGATATTCTTAAGGTTGCGAAATTATCAGAATGTGATATACTTTATATTTAGCATAGATTTTTTGGTCCTTTTTTTTTTTTTTTTGAATTAAGCGCTAAATGACCGCATCGGTCCTAGTGCCCGGCCTTTGTGCCATACCTTTATTACTCACTCCATTCAAATTTGTTATTGATTATTTTATCCTCCACGAAATTCTCATAGCCTCATAAATGTTTTTGGAATTTTAGATGCCTCTGGAAGTGTTTCCCTATGATTTATAATTTAAACAAAGAATTTCGTGGAAGATAAAATAATCAATAAATTTGAATGAAGCTAGTTTTAACGCATGGACAATTCGTGAGTAGGTAAGAGATGGGTGAAAGCTAGGAGGGTTAGGTGTGGCAGGGAGGTTTTGAAACTGAGGGATAAAAGAGAGAAAAAGATAGGGTATCAGGAGAAATTGAAAGATGAGTGGAACGCAATGAAAGATGGGGGAAAATGGCAGTGTGGTGGAGGAATGGCAGTTATTTAAGAGTATTGTGGTGGGGCATGTAGAAGAGGTGTGTGGTGTGAGACGTGTGGGTGGTGGTGTAAGAAAAGGAAGTGAATGGTGGTGAGAGGAAGTAAGTATGGCTGTGGCTGAGAAGAGACGTGCATATGAAGTGTGGCTGCAGAGAAAGGATATGTCATATGAAAGGTATAAAGAAAAGGGGAATAGGGCGAGAAGGGCTGTGCGTGATACTAAAGTGGCAGCAGATGATAGGTCGGGGTAAGAGGCTGACTGAGAATTTTCAACAGAATAAGAAAATGTTTTGAAAGGAGGTGAAAAGAATGCGAAAGGGAGAGTCTGGGAAGGAAGAACGAGTAAAAGCAGAGGATGGAAGGATGTTAATTGAGATGGATGTAGTAAGGAAGAGATGGGCAGAGTATTTTGAACGATTGTTAAATGTAGAGGAGGAAAGGGTGGCTGAGATTGTGCCGGATGGAAGGGTGCAAGGAATAAATGTGTTGGGAGAATTGAATGATTTTTTGATCACGAAGGAGGAAGTGGAGCAGGCAGTAAAGGAGATGAAAACAGGGAAAGCTGCAGGTATGGATGGGTGTGCTGTGGAATGCCTGAAGGGTGGTGGAGTTACTAATGTTGACTGGTTAGTAAGATTGTTGAATGTGTGCTTTGCGAAAGGTATAGTGCCAGTTGACTGGGCAAATGCTTGTGTGGTCCCGTCGTATAAAGGCAAGGGTGATAAGTATGAATGTACTAGTTTTAGGGGTATAAGTCCGTTGAGTGTTGTAGGTATGGTAGAGTGTTAATTATGAGAGTTAGAGAGGGTACAGAGGGAGTGATTGGTGATGAACAGTGTGGATTTAGGAGAGGGAGGGTTTACGGTGAGACAAGTGTGTGAAAAGTATTTAGCGAAAGGCAAGGATGTGTTTTGGGCATTTATGGATTAAGAGAACGCGTATGATAGAATTGATAGGGAGGTTTTGTGGACTGTTTTAAGATTGTATGGACTTGATGGTGGGTTACTAAAAGAGTTGAAAAGTTTTTATGTAAATAGTAGAGCGTTTGTAAGAGTGGGAAATGCTGTGAGTGATTGGTTTCGTGTGAGAGTGGGGCTGCGACAGGGATGTGTGATGTCGCCTTGGTTGGTTAATATTTACATGGACGGTTTTGTAAGGGAGGTGAATGCAAGAGTTTTATGTGGAGGTCTGAGTCTGGTGAATGTTGATGGTGGAGAGTGGAATCTGAAGCACTGCTGTTTGCAGATCATACTGCACTGGTGGCTGATTCAAAGGAGAGATTGAGCCAATTGGTCGAGGAGTTTTGAAGGGTGTGTGATAGGAGGAAATTGAAAGTAAATGAGAATAAGAGTAAAGTAATGAAGGCTGATGATTAAATATTATTTATTATTGATTATTATTTCCTGACCTTCAGATTTGTTTTTGAAGTTTTGAACATCACTGGGAGTCTTTCACAGATAATAAGATGTGAGAATGATGCATTTTTAGTGTTTTCGCATTCAATCTCGCTGTTTTTAGCATTAAACAAATGACCCTGTTCCCAACGTAAAAATTCAACAAATCTCCAAACAACATTAGTACAGATCATTTTGTGTTCTTTCAGTGTTTCGGGGTCGTTTTTCCTTTGTAAATATCAATCATGATATCGCTCGAACAGGCACGCGGAGAAAATATTGCACATTATATATTGGCTGATGAAACTTAAAAGCCCAAGTAATGCAAATAAAAATTACATCCGTTCTTTCTCTATATTTCCACGAAGTTTTCACGTCCCAAACTTCGGGCTTAAAACCCTCAACGGGTAACTTCTTTACCTATGTATCGCTTTCATCCTACGAATTACCTCATTAAGATTGGTCATTAAATATTTTATCCTCCACGGAATTTTCTATCATAAATATTTCTGTTGCGGTGCTATGCGTTCTACCAATCAATCAATCATAAATACTTCTGTAATTATAGATGCCTCTGGAAGTGTTTCCCTGATAATTTTGAGTGCATGTGGGAAAGATGCATTTTTAGTGTTTTCGTCATCAATTATGCTGTTTTTTGCATTACACAAATGACCCTCTTCCCAATGTGAAAATTCCACTAATCTCCTGACAAAATTAATAGTGTTCAATTAATATTCCTCCAAAATGCATCGGTGTATTCATTTCATATTAGTGTTCTTTTTCTCAATAATGTGGCTTTCAGCATCACTCAAGTGACTTTCCTAATGTTAACGATTTGTTGCCTTTCGAATTGGTTTTACCTTAACCAAATATCGATGATTATATCGCACGAACCGGCATGCGGCGCAAATATTGCACTTACTTTATATATATGATCACTAGGCTGATGATGCAACTTTAAAACCAAAGTGATGCAAAAATAAATAACATCTCTTCTACCTCAATATTTACACGATGTTTTCATGTCAAATGAAATGGAACTCTTCGGGTTGAAATCCCTCAAAACAAAGACGTCCGTTCATTTAAATCGATTTCATGGTTCATATTACCTCTATCAGATCTATTTTTGATTATTTATTCCGGCACCAAATTTTCTGACCTCCAGAAATGTTTTTCGAATTTTAGATATCACTTGGAGTGTTTCACAGATAATATAGAGGATATGGGGAAAGCTGACTTTTTATTGATTTCGCCTTCAAATATGCTGTTATTAGCAATAAACAAATGACCCTGTTGCTAAAGTAAAAATTCAGCCAATTTCCAGACACCATTAATAGTTCATTTTGTGTCCCTACAGAATTTCTGAGTCGTTTTACCTTAGTCAGTATCGATCATCAAATCGCACGAACCGGCTTCCGGAGAAAATATTGAACATTATGTATTTGATCACTAGGCTGATGAAGCCATTTTAGAGCCCAAGTGATGGAGATACGAATGACACCCGTTTTATCTCTTTACTTCCTCGATGTTTTCACCTCTCGCATGAAATGAATCTCTTCGGAAAAGGTAATCCTACATATTACATAATTCAGAAGATCGCCTGCAGATGTCTTACTTGGTCGATATGGAAGTAGTCTGGCATCCTACAGAACTTTAGAAAAATTACTTCTTAAACTCATCAAAATAGGACATGGTATAGGGTTTTTAGAGAAATTTTGGGAGAACATCCAAAATTTTTGAAATTTCATGCCAAATTCAGTAATTCAGCTGATGCTTTACTAGGAGAAAAATTACTAATAGAAAAGTATAGACTTGAAATCAATGTAGCTAATAGTATTTAATGGTCTGTTCGAATCAATAGGTGGGTGTGGTTCGTTTGCTTAGGTTTGGGAGGGGTTTGAGTTTAGTATTCAAATAGACGAATGATGTTTCAGTTTGTGGTTTGAGTAGTTTTCTTTGGGTCTTCTCTGAGAAATTCTTGGCATTTCTGTTTAAGCTTTTATACTAGGAGGAGGGTTAATTTTACTTGCTTTTTTTTTTTTTTTTTTAATTGTTTTTTAGTTTTATGGTTCAATAAATTTCTGTTATTTTCATCAAGTCTGAGCTGACTGTATAGAACAATTGTAATACCTACTGATGGTCTGAGGTGGGCCGAAAATTCGTATTATGTTGAGAGTGTTTACTGCATTAATTTTACTACTGTTCTGGAAGTTCTGATATCCAAGATCACCTGCAGATGTCTTACTTGGACATTATAATATATTTTATCACAAGGCTGATAATGCCAGTTTAAAGCCTAAGTGATGCAAATATAAATAACGTTCAAATGATATGAAACTCTTCGAACTGAAATCCCTCAAAACAAAGACATCTTTACCTGTGAATCGATTTCATTCTACGTATTACCTCATTCAGATTTATTATTGATTATTTTATAATCCACGGAATATACATAGCGTCATAAATGTTTCTGGAATTTTCGATGCCATTGCGTTTCCAGGAAAATTTAGTACATGTAAGAGAGTTGCATTTTTAATGTTTTCGCCTTCAATTATGATCTTTTTGCATTACACAAATGACCCCCTTCTCAATGTGAAAATGCAACTAATTTCCAGACGAAATTAATACAGTTCATCTAATGTTCCTCCTAAATGCTTTTTGCATTACACAAAAGACCCCCTTCTCAATGTGAAAATGCAACTAATCTCCAGACGAAATTAATACAGTTCATCTAATGTTCCTCCTAAATGCATCGGTGTACTCATATTAGTGTTCTTTTTCTGAATAATGTGGCTTTCAGCATCACCCAAGTGACTTTCCTAACGTTAATGATTTGTTGCCTTTCGAAGTGGTTTTACCTTAACCAAATATCGATGATTATATTGCAGGCACCGGCATGCGGCACAAATATTGCACTTTATATACATGATCAGTAGGCTGATAAGCAAATTTAAAACTCAAGTGATCCAAAAACAAATATCATCCGTTCTAACTTTATTTCCACGATATTTTAACTTAAATGAAATGAAATTCTTAGGGTTGAAATCCCTCAAAACAAAGACGTCTTTAATTGTGAATCGATTTCATCCTCCCTATTACTTCATTCAGTTTTACTAGTGACTAATTTTTCCGGCACGAAATTTTCTGACCTTCAGAAATATTTTTGGAATCGTAGATATCACTTGGAGTGTTTCACAGATAATAGAAGACATGGGGGAAAGTTGCATTCTTTTGTGATATCGCCTTCAACTATGCTGTTACTAGTACCCTGTTCCTAACGTAAAAATTCAACCAATCTCCTGACATTAAATGGTTCATTTTGTGTTCCATAAGCCTTTCGGAGTCGGCTTGTGGAGAAAATATTGAACATTATATATTTTATCACTAGGCTGATGAAGCCACTTTAGACCCCAAGTGTTGCAGATACAAATAAAATCGGTTTTATCTCTCTATTTCCACGACGGTTTCACGTCTCACATGAAATGGAACTCTTCGGGCTAAAAACACTCAAAAGGTAGACTTCTTTACCTATGAATCGATTTCATGGTACGTATTACTTCATTCAGATCCCCGCTGAGGGGGTCACCTTGACGTGGTGGCGGGGCTTGAAGCGTGGCTGGCAGTGCCACCTACTTCGGAGGCATGCCTACCTTAGTAGGGTTCGGCATTTGTCAGTGTCGTGGACCAGGCACCCCCTACATCACTGGTGGAGGAGGCCTGCTGGTGATGATGGTACTTGCCCACTTGCCATCTAGGGCGGGACTGTAGCCTCCCCACGTGTTTGCCATGTGTGGCGTCTCGTAACGCTGGGAGACGGGAGTCCTGGAGGTTGAGCGATGCTGCACGGTGCGCCCTGCAGTACTCCTCTTTGGTCCCTTGTTCTGGCTAGACGGGCGGCCTGGTTGGGCCCGACCAGGTCAATCGGCTGGTCATGCATTGGCTAGGGTCAAGTGGGCACTGCGGGGCCTGATGGCTCCTATCGTCTTGGAGTCAACATTGCCCAGGTCCTCCAGTGCTTACCCGCGTATACTCTCTCACTACCTCTAGGATCGCCAGTGGTGTCCCTGGTTCACGGCCTCCCCTTGTTGGGCTCCGTGGTGGGTGGAGTGGTGGGGGAGTAAAGTTCCTGAATAATATGAATATGGAAAAAGAAAATGCACCTTGCACAACTCAACTGCAGACACAGTAGTACTGAGAAATATATTCAGTACATTGACATTCAATTCAATTCATTATCTTTTCAAAGAGTTCGGGTTGTTTCCCGTATAAGACTGCACAGTGCAGACACAACTGGCACCCTAAATAACTGCTACGTGACATTCCTGGATGCTTCCGCGGCAACAGCTGCGCATGCTGCGGCACCTGATTTGCCTTTGGGGGGACCTGATGTATTCACCTCCTTGATGTGGTCTGAGAATGTCATTGATGATGCTGAAGATTACGTGCCTAACATGTTTACAGATTGTGTGTTCCAGAAGGATAAACAGAGGGTTTCCCCAACCCCCAAGTGGTTTGTGGCTTATTATAAAGAGAATAACTCCAACTTTATCCGTGCATATCAGTACCTGCAGAAGAAGGTGGGTTCCATCCAAAAGGAGAATTTCAAGGGGGTTCTACTCCGTGCTAAGAACGTTATTCAGGGGAGGATGTTGCAACACATGCCTTGCCCCTTTGACTGTCCATTCACAACAGTACAGGCCCACAAGGGCTTTAATTACTCTAAGGGAGTAGTCTTCTGTGCGGCCCTGCATGAGTTTTCTGACCTGGAGATTATGGGTATGTGCCCTGACAGTGTGTCTTCTGTCCGCAAATCAAAGCAGAAATTGGTGACACTTACTATGGATCCGTCCTACCAGACCATGTTGACATAGGCCCCTTACGGCTTAGAGTGAAGTCTTTTCATGACAGGCCCATGCAATGTTATAATTATTTTCAGTATGGACATCTGAAGAAGTTTCGTAGGAACTGGCCTCGCTGCAGTCAATGCTCCTCATTGGAGACACATGACCCCTCAGAATGTGATTCTGGGCCTTATTGTTTTCACTGTCAGGGCCCCCATTCCCCATCGTCCCGTCAGTGTGACATCTACAAATTAGAGCAGGACATAGTGACTGGCAAATACCCAGCGTATTAGCTTTGGAAGTGCTAGGCGAGAGCTAGCCTACAGACGGAAACTTGGAAGACACTCCTTTGCTTCCTCAATTTCTACTACAGGGAAAGCAGCCCCCTCCTCGGGAGGGAGTAGTGCCACTCAGTTGTCTACCATGACAGAATAGCTCTACAGCAGAGACTTCTGGGACATCTAAGGATAGACAACCATCCTGCTGCGACTGATTCTCATGTGGGGGAAAAAGTTGTCCCCATCTCGGTCTGGCGTCCAGAAGGGTCCTGACTGGAATGCGCACCACAGCAGATCTCCAAAGAGTATCCCGTTAAGTATCGAAGGCCCGGTAAAGGGGTCCCACAACCACTTTAATCATCAGCCTTTGTCATCTGTTTCTGGTGCCTGTGCCTTGCCCCATGGCAGTAGTAGCACCTGTGGTCGGCAGCCACCAGTCTCTGAGGCAGAGAAAGAAAAGAAGAGAAAGATCAGTCCCCAGTCTAATGATGACGATATAGAGGGAGTGGAGCGTCTACCTCTGAAAAATAAGTCTTCACTACTCACAACCTCTCCTACTCAAAAGAAATCAAAGTTGGCCATGTAGAGGTGTATGGTATGTAGGAGGACTGCTGGGCCTTGATAGCAGGCTGTGAAGCCTATGCCCAGAGTCGGACACATGAAAAAAAAAAAAAAAAAATACACACGATGGTAGAAACATTCAGGAACGCTCTTCTCGGTCTAGGGAACATAGCCCTCGCTGTCCTGGAACAACACACCAGTAAGAAGTGCAAAAAAACCGTCGAGGAGGCTCCTTAAACAGGTTGGACCGTAAACGTTTAGTCATAGAAGGTTATCGATCAGAACTTCTTATGGAAATTGCGCCATCCTCGCATATTGAGTCCCGTTAGGTACGGCTTACATCCTCTTTCAGCATATCATGCCTACGATTATTCAGTGGAATTGTAGGGGTTTACGCGCTAATTGCGACGAAATTGCTATCTTGAAGACCACGATTGACTGGGATGTCCTTTGCATGCAAGAAACGAAGTTGGGTTATTATCCATTCAACCCAGGACTCAACTATGCATATTATAGTTCTCTACCACGCGCAGGTCTTCGGGCAAAAGGTGGGGCAGCCATTGTCGTCAAAAAAAGCATTTATCATACTCGAGTGGATCTTCCAACTCGCCTGCAGGCCTGTGCTGTGCAGGTATTACTGGACAAACTGTACACTGTTCACTGTACCTCCCTCCTAATGACGCGGTACAGCTTGATGAACTCCTGGAGCTGGTGGAGATGCTGCAACCTGTTTTGTTACTCGGTGATTTTAATGCCCACAACATTGTGGGGTGGGAACTGCACTGATGAACGTGGTGCTATGGTTGAATCAGTACTCCTGCTAAAGAATCCATCATTAATTAACGATGGTGCTCCTACACACCACAAGTTGCACTCAAACTCCTACTCCTCCATTGATCTAAGTATTTGTTCCTCCTATTTATTGCTCTCACTCAATTGGTCTATGTCACAATGTCTGCATGGTAGCGACCATTTCCCAATCATAATTGACACCCTTAACGGATCGCCTCCATCAGCGCCTCCAAAGTGGTGTGTGGATAAGGCTGACTGGGAAAGTTTTCTGCTGCCTTCGATTGTTCTGTTGATTTCTCATCTTTTGAGGCTCACATCCAGGCATATGATTATTTCGTTGCCCAGGTCATAGAGAGTGCTCACGTTTCTATTCCCAGTTCTTCTGGCAATTTTCGTCGTCCAGTTGTCCCTTGGTCGGATAAAACATGTACTAACTTCAGACGCATTACACGGTCTTGTTATAGACGCTTCTCAGGAAAATTAGTATATCGTAAATCATTAGCAAAAAAACGTAAATATTTTAAATGGGCTAAACGTAATTCGTGGCACAAATCTATAGGAAGTGTTACATCTAAAACACCCATAGGGAGAGTTTGGGCTAAAGTGAGGAAGCTGTCTGGTAAATTTGCTCCCCACCCACCTCCTTGTCTCAAGGTGGACGGAGCTGTGGTTTCAGACCCGGAAAAGGTGTCTAACATCCTTGTACACCATTTTGCCAATATTTCAGGTTCAGCGGGGCGCCAGTCAGTACCTCCTTTGGGCTCTGCGGTGCTGGACCATGCAAGTAGTTCCGGCTCAGTGGGGAGTACATCAGCTGTGTTGGACCAGGAAGTATATAATAGGCGTTTTACATTCCGAGAATTGACTCAAGCCCTACGAGCCACAGGGTCATCTGCTCCTGGCGAAGATGGCATACATTACGAAATGATTCGCCACATTCCACATGAGTATCTGCAACTTTTGCTAGATATTTACAATGCAATTTGGTTTTCCCGCCACCATTCCCAAGAGCTGGAGGACGTCAGTCATTATTCCCATTCCTAAGCCTGGAAGAGATGCCACACTTCCAACAAGTTATAGACCTATAGCACTTGCCAGTTGTTTGTGCAAATTATTTGAGAAGATGGTGGCTGGAGACTGGAGGCCACATTTCCTTCGTACAGTTCGGTTTTCGTAGAAATCGATCCACCATGGACCCTCTTTTGCGCCTGACAACAGATATTCAGAATGGATTCATTACTAGCAAATATACTCCAGGGGTCTTTTGAATTGGAGAAAGCATATGATACAATATGGCGTTTGGGTTTATTGTCCAGCTTACGATCTAAAGGTTTGTATGGGACCATGTTCCAGTTCCTGCCGAGTTTTCTTCACACGCGTTATATCCGAGTCCGAATTGGTCGCACAGTCTCCCCAAGTTCTGCAACCAAAGGGGGTACCCCAAGGCAGAGTTTTAAGTGTCACATGTTTCATCATGGCCATCAATGGAGTAGCCGAAAGAGTTGAGAATGAAGCTCTGATCCAGAGTTCACTCTTTGTTGACAACTTTGCAATATACTGTACTGCAGCCGACCCTAATACTGCAAAACTGCAGTTGCAAAATGCCATCAATGCAGCACAAATGTGGGCTGAGGAGTGGGGCTTTCGCTTCTCTCCCGAAAAAACCATGGCTATCAAGTTCTCGGGGAGGAATTCAGCAGCAATTCCTCACCTACTCCTGGGAGATAACATCTTGCCCTATGAAGATAAGGTGCGTTTCTTGGGGCTTACTCTTGACAGTACACTCACCTGGAAGGACCATATTCTACAGCTAAAGGCCACTGTTACACGGTCCCTAGATATCCTTAAGGTTCTTAGTGGGAAGTTTTGGGGTGCTGACAGACCAGCACTTCTCCGACTATATGATGCCGTATGTCGTTCCAAATTGGAATATGGTTGCCAGATATACTCCTCAGCGGCCAAGTCTACCCTTAAGCTTTCAGACCCTATTCATAACTCAGGAATGAGAATCTGCACGGATGCCTTCTGCACTTCCCCTGCAGAGAGTCTGTACATTATGGCGGGTGAGCTACCCTTGGATCTTCGCAGAGTGGACCTTAGTTTGCGACTAATGTTTAAGACTCAGACTCCCCTGTCTAACCCTGTTTACCGTCTGATGAAGGACTTTCGTCTGGCACGGAAGTATGGGGAACGTAAGAGTTTTCCAAGGCCTCTTCATATCCGTATGCATGGGTTTTTACAGGACACCTTCCACAAAGTCCAGGTACGGCAAATTTCTTATTCTCCGATCCCTCCTTGGATTATTCCAGAGGCCCATGTTTGCAAACCGGCCTGTACTAAGCATTCGAGATGTTCAGCTGAAGTTAAAGCCCTGTTTCTTGAACATTCTCAGATTCATGCTTTAACCACTAAAATTTATACAGATGGGTCAAAATTGGATTCTGGCGTTGGCTGCGCAGTAATCCTTGAGGAAACTGTGCATCAGGCGAGACTCCATGGTGCCGCTTCAGTTTTTACCTCTGAGCTTCACGCTAGTGTCCATGCGTTAAAACTAGCTTATGCCCGTAGGGACAGCCAGTTTATCCTATACTCTGACTCGCTGAGTGCCCTTACAGCCATTCAGAATTTTTCCAGCAATTACCCTTTGGTCCAGCAAATTCAGGAGTGGCTGTATCGTTTAGCTTCCCGTCGCAAAAGACTTCAGTTTTGCTGGATTCCTGCTCACGTAGGTTTGCCAGACAACGAGGAGGCAGATGTCTCTGCTAAGGAAGCCGTTCATGGTACGCTAGGCAACTTTCCTCTCTTTTGCCGATCTTAGGCGACAGATATCAGTTTTTATCAGGAGGAAGTGGCAGGAAAGGTGGTCATTCCCCACTGTTACAAACAATAAATTGAAAGCAATACATCCTTCTGTGCAGGTTTGGCCAGTGTCGGACAGCACCCCGAGCAGGCGCTTGGATGTTGTTCTGACCAGACTTCGTATAGGTCATACACGGTTAACACACGGCGATATTTTATGTGGAGACGCTCCCATTTGTGAGGCTTGAAACATCCCTGTGACGGTGGAACATGTTTTAGTTCACTGCAGAGAATTTCATATTCTCCAGAGCAAAGTGGATTTTGATACCCGCAGTCTCCCACGTTCTGGGTATTTCTGCAGATATTCTTAAGGTTGCGAAATTATCAGAATGTGATATACTTTATATTTAGCATAGATTTTTTGGTCCTTTTTTTTTTTTTTGAATTAAGCGCTAAATGACCGCATCGGTCCTAGTGCCCGGCCTTTGTGCCATACCTTTATTACTCACTCCATTCAAATTTGTTATTGATTATTTTATCCTCCACGAAATTCTCATAGCCTCATAAATGTTTTTGGAATTTTAGATGCCTCTGGAAGTGTTTCCCTATGATTTATAATTTAAACAAAGAATTTCGTGGAAGATAAAATAATCAATAAATTTGAATGAAGCTAGTTTTAACGCATGGACAATTCGTGAGTAGGTAAGAGATGGGTGAAAGCTAGGAGGGTTAGGTGTGGCAGGGAGGTTTTGAAACTGAGGGATAAAAGAGAGAAAAAGATAGGGTATCAGGAGAAATTGAAAGATGAGTGGAACGCAATGAAAGATGGGGGAAAATGGCAGTGTGGTGGAGGAATGGCAGTTATTTAAGAGTATTGTGGTGGGGCATGTAGAAGAGGTGTGTGGTGTGAGACGTGTGGGTGGTGGTGTAAGAAAAGGAAGTGAATGGTGGTGAGAGGAAGTAAGTATGGCTGTGGCTGAGAAGAGACGTGCATATGAAGTGTGGCTGCAGAGAAAGGATATGTCATATGAAAGGTATAAAGAAAAGGGGAATAGGGCGAGAAGGGCTGTGCGTGATACTAAAGTGGCAGCAGATGATAGGTCGGGGTAAGAGGCTGACTGAGAATTTTCAACAGAATAAGAAAATGTTTTGAAAGGAGGTGAAAAGAATGCGAAAGGGAGAGTCTGGGAAGGAAGAACGAGTAAAAGCAGAGGATGGAAGGATGTTAATTGAGATGGATGTAGTAAGGAAGAGATGGGCAGAGTATTTTGAACGATTGTTAAATGTAGAGGAGGAAAGGGTGGCTGAGATTGTGCCGGATGGAAGGGTGCAAGGAATAAATGTGTTGGGAGAATTGAATGATTTTTTGATCACGAAGGAGGAAGTGGAGCAGGCAGTAAAGGAGATGAAAACAGGGAAAGCTGCAGGTATGGATGGGTGTGCTGTGGAATGCCTGAAGGGTGGTGGAGTTACTAATGTTGACTGGTTAGTAAGATTGTTGAATGTGTGCTTTGCGAAAGGTATAGTGCCAGTTGACTGGGCAAATGCTTGTGTGGTCCCGTCGTATAAAGGCAAGGGTGATAAGTATGAATGTACTAGTTTTAGGGGTATAAGTCCGTTGAGTGTTGTAGGTATGGTAGAGTGTTAATTATGAGAGTTAGAGAGGGTACAGAGGGAGTGATTGGTGATGAACAGTGTGGATTTAGGAGAGGGAGGGTTTACGGTGAGACAAGTGTGTGAAAAGTATTTAGCGAAAGGCAAGGATGTGTTTTGGGCATTTATGGATTAAGAGAACGCGTATGATAGAATTGATAGGGAGGTTTTGTGGACTGTTTTAAGATTGTATGGACTTGATGGTGGGTTACTAAAAGAGTTGAAAAGTTTTTATGTAAATAGTAGAGCGTTTGTAAGAGTGGGAAATGCTGTGAGTGATTGGTTTCGTGTGAGAGTGGGGCTGCGACAGGGATGTGTGATGTCGCCTTGGTTGGTTAATATTTACATGGACGGTTTTGTAAGGGAGGTGAATGCAAGAGTTTTATGTGGAGGTCTGAGTCTGGTGAATGTTGATGGTGGAGAGTGGAATCTGAAGCACTGCTGTTTGCAGATCATACTGCACTGGTGGCTGATTCAAAGGAGAGATTGAGCCAATTGGTCGAGGAGTTTTGAAGGGTGTGTGATAGGAGGAAATTGAAAGTAAATGAGAATAAGAGTAAAGTAATGAAGGCTGATGATTAAATATTATTTATTATTGATTATTATTTCCTGACCTTCAGATTTGTTTTTGAAGTTTTGAACATCACTGGGAGTCTTTCACAGATAATAAGATGTGAGAATGATGCATTTTTAGTGTTTTCGCATTCAATCTCGCTGTTTTTAGCATTAAACAAATGACCCTGTTCCCAACGTAAAAATTCAACAAATCTCCAAACAACATTAGTACAGATCATTTTGTGTTCTTTCAGTGTTTCGGGGTCGTTTTTCCTTTGTAAATATCAATCATGATATCGCTCGAACAGGCACGCGGAGAAAATATTGCACATTATATATTGGCTGATGAAACTTAAAAGCCCAAGTAATGCAAATAAAAATTACATCCGTTCTTTCTCTATATTTCCACGAAGTTTTCACGTCCCAAACTTCGGGCTTAAAACCCTCAACGGGTAACTTCTTTACCTATGTATCGCTTTCATCCTACGAATTACCTCATTAAGATTGGTCATTAAATATTTTATCCTCCACGGAATTTTCTATCATAAATATTTCTGTTGCGGTGCTATGCGTTCTACCAATCAATCAATCATAAATACTTCTGTAATTATAGATGCCTCTGGAAGTGTTTCCCTGATAATTTTGAGTGCATGTGGGAAAGATGCATTTTTAGTGTTTTCGTCATCAATTATGCTGTTTTTTGCATTACACAAATGACCCTCTTCCCAATGTGAAAATTCCACTAATCTCCTGACAAAATTAATAGTGTTCAATTAATATTCCTCCAAAATGCATCGGTGTATTCATTTCATATTAGTGTTCTTTTTCTCAATAATGTGGCTTTCAGCATCACTCAAGTGACTTTCCTAATGTTAACGATTTGTTGCCTTTCGAATTGGTTTTACCTTAACCAAATATCGATGATTATATCGCACGAACCGGCATGCGGCGCAAATATTGCACTTACTTTATATATATGATCACTAGGCTGATGATGCAACTTTAAAACCAAAGTGATGCAAAAATAAATAACATCTCTTCTACCTCAATATTTACACGATGTTTTCATGTCAAATGAAATGGAACTCTTCGGGTTGAAATCCCTCAAAACAAAGACGTCCGTTCATTTAAATCGATTTCATGGTTCATATTACCTCTATCAGATCTATTTTTGATTATTTATTCCGGCACCAAATTTTCTGACCTCCAGAAATGTTTTTCGAATTTTAGATATCACTTGGAGTGTTTCACAGATAATATAGAGGATATGGGGAAAGCTGACTTTTTATTGATTTCGCCTTCAAATATGCTGTTATTAGCAATAAACAAATGACCCTGTTGCTAAAGTAAAAATTCAGCCAATTTCCAGACACCATTAATAGTTCATTTTGTGTCCCTACAGAATTTCTGAGTCGTTTTACCTTAGTCAGTATCGATCATCAAATCGCACGAACCGGCTTCCGGAGAAAATATTGAACATTATGTATTTGATCACTAGGCTGATGAAGCCATTTTAGAGCCCAAGTGATGGAGATACGAATGACACCCGTTTTATCTCTTTACTTCCTCGATGTTTTCACCTCTCGCATGAAATGAATCTCTTCGGAAAAGGTAATCCTACATATTACATAATTCAGAAGATCGCCTGCAGATGTCTTACTTGGTCGATATGGAAGTAGTCTGGCATCCTACAGAACTTTAGAAAAATTACTTCTTAAACTCATCAAAATAGGACATGGTATAGGGTTTTTAGAGAAATTTTGGGAGAACATCCTTCCAAAATTTTTGAAATTTCATGCCAAATTCAGTAATTCAGCTGATGCTTTACTAGGAGAAAAATTACTAATAGAAAAGTATAGACTTGAAATCAATGTAGCTAATAGTATTTAATGGTCTGTTCGAATCAATAGGTGGGTGTGGTTCGTTTGCTTAGGTTTGGGAGGGGTTTGAGTTTAGTATTCAAATAGACGAATGATGTTTCAGTTTGTGGTTTGAGTAGTTTTCTTTGGGTCTTCTCTGAGAAATTCTTGGCATTTCTGTTTAAGCTTTTATACTAGGAGGAGGGTTAATTTTACTTGCTTTTTTTTTTTTTTTTTTTTACTTGTTTTTTAGTTTTATGGTTCAATAAATTTCTGTTATTTTCATCAAGTCTGAGCTGACTGTATAGAACAATTGTAATACCTACTGATGGTCTGAGGTGGGCCGAAAATTCGTATTATGTTGAGAGTGTTTACTGCATTAATTTTACTACTGTTCTGGAAGTTCTGATATCCAAGATCACCTGCAGATGTCTTACTTGGACATTATAATATATTTTATCACAAGGCTGATAATGCCAGTTTAAAGCCTAAGTGATGCAAATATAAATAACGTTCAAATGATATGAAACTCTTCGAACTGAAATCCCTCAAAACAAAGACATCTTTACCTGTGAATCGATTTCATTCTACGTATTACCTCATTCAGATTTATTATTGATTATTTTATAATCCACGGAATATACATAGCGTCATAAATGTTTCTGGAATTTTCGATGCCATTGCGTTTCCAGGAAAATTTAGTACATGTAAGAGAGTTGCATTTTTAATGTTTTCGCCTTCAATTATGATCTTTTTGCATTACACAAATGACCCCCTTCTCAATGTGAAAATGCAACTAATTTCCAGACGAAATTAATACAGTTCATCTAATGTTCCTCCTAAATGCTTTTTGCATTACACAAAAGACCCCCTTCTCAATGTGAAAATGCAACTAATCTCCAGACGAAATTAATACAGTTCATCTAATGTTCCTCCTAAATGCATCGGTGTACTCATATTAGTGTTCTTTTTCTGAATAATGTGGCTTTCAGCATCACCCAAGTGACTTTCCTAACGTTAATGATTTGTTGCCTTTCGAAGTGGTTTTACCTTAACCAAATATCGATGATTATATTGCAGGCACCGGCATGCGGCACAAATATTGCACTTTATATACATGATCAGTAGGCTGATAAGCAAATTTAAAACTCAAGTGATCCAAAAACAAATATCATCCGTTCTAACTTTATTTCCACGATATTTTAACTTAAATGAAATGAAATTCTTAGGGTTGAAATCCCTCAAAACAAAGACGTCTTTAATTGTGAATCGATTTCATCCTCCCTATTACTTCATTCAGTTTTACTAGTGACTAATTTTTCCGGCACGAAATTTTCTGACCTTCAGAAATATTTTTGGAATCGTAGATATCACTTGGAGTGTTTCACAGATAATAGAAGACATGGGGGAAAGTTGCATTCTTTTGTGATATCGCCTTCAACTATGCTGTTACTAGTACCCTGTTCCTAACGTAAAAATTCAACCAATCTCCTGACATTAAATGGTTCATTTTGTGTTCCATAAGCCTTTCGGAGTCGGCTTGTGGAGAAAATATTGAACATTATATATTTTATCACTAGGCTGATGAAGCCACTTTAGACCCCAAGTGTTGCAGATACAAATAAAATCGGTTTTATCTCTCTATTTCCACGACGGTTTCACGTCTCACATGAAATGGAACTCTTCGGGCTAAAAACACTCAAAAGGTAGACTTCTTTACCTATGAATCGATTTCATGGTACGTATTACTTCATTCAGATCCCCGCTGAGGGGGGTCACCTTGACGTGGTGGCGGGGCTTGAAGCGTGGCTGGCAGTGCCACCTACTTCGGAGGCATGCCTACCTTAGTAGGGTTCGGCATTTGTCAGTGTCGTGGACCAGGCACCCCCTACATCACTGGTGGAGGAGGCCTGCTGGTGATGATGGTACTTGCCCACTTGCCATCTAGGGCGGGACTGTAGCCTCCCCACGTGTTTGCCATGTGTGGCGTCTCGTAACGCTGGGAGACGGGAGTCCTGGAGGTTGAGCGATGCTGCACGGTGCGCCCTGCAGTACTCCTCTTTGGTCCCTTGTTCTGGCTAGACGGGCGGCCTGGTTGGGCCCGACCAGGTCAATCGGCTGGTCATGCATTGGCTAGGGTCAAGTGGGCACTGCGGGGCCTGATGGCTCCTATCGTCTTGGAGTCAACATTGCCCAGGTCCTCCAGTGCTTACCCGCGTATACTCTCTCACTACCTCTAGGATCGCCAGTGGTGTCCCTGGTTCACGGCCTCCCCTTGTTGGGCTCCGTGGTGGGTGGAGTGGTGGGGGAGTAAAGTTCCTGAATAATATGAATATGGAAAAAGAAAATGCACCTTGCACAACTCAACTGCAGACACAGTAGTACTGAGAAATATATTCAGTACATTGACATTCAATTCAATTCATTATCTTTTCAAAGAGTTCGGGTTGTTTCCCGTATAAGACTGCACAGTGCAGACACAACTGGCACCCTAAATAACTGCTACGTGACATTCCTGGATGCTTCCGCGGCAACAGCTGCGCATGCTGCGGCACCTGATTTGCCTTTGGGGGGACCTGATGTATTCACCTCCTTGATGTGGTCTGAGAATGTCATTGATGATGCTGAAGATTACGTGCCTAACATGTTTACAGATTGTGTGTTCCAGAAGGATAAACAGAGGGTTTCCCCAACCCCCAAGTGGTTTGTGGCTTATTATAAAGAGAATAACTCCAACTTTATCCGTGCATATCAGTACCTGCAGAAGAAGGTGGGTTCCATCCAAAAGGAGAATTTCAAGGGGTTCTACTCCGTGCTAAGAACGTTATTCAGGGGAGGATGTTGCAACACATGCCTTGCCCCTTTGACTGTCCATTCACAACAGTACAGGCCCACAAGGGCTTTAATTACTCTAAGGGAGTAGTCTTCTGTGCGGCCCTGCATGAGTTTTCTGACCTGGAGATTATGGGTATGTGCCCTGACAGTGTGTCTTCTGTCCGCAAATCAAAGCAGAAATTGGTGACACTTACTATGGATCCGTCCTACCAGACCATGTTGACATAGGCCCCTTACGGCTTAGAGTGAAGTCTTTTCATGACAGGCCCATGCAATGTTATAATTATTTTCAGTATGGACATCTGAAGAAGTTTCGTAGGAACTGGCCTCGCTGCAGTCAATGCTCCTCATTGGAGACACATGACCCCTCAGAATGTGATTCTGGGCCTTATTGTTTTCACTGTCAGGGCCCCCATTCCCCATCGTCCCGTCAGTGTGACATCTACAAATTAGAGCAGGACATAGTGACTGGCAAATACCCAGCGTATTAGCTTTGGAAGTGCTAGGCGAGAGCTAGCCTACAGACGGAAACTTGGAAGACACTCCTTTGCTTCCTCAATTTCTACTACAGGGAAAGCAGCCCCCTCCTCGGGAGGGAGTAGTGCCACTCAGTTGTCTACCATGACAGAATAGCTCTACAGCAGAGACTTCTGGGACATCTAAGGATAGACAACCATCCTGCTGCGACTGATTCTCATGTGGGGGAAAAAGTTGTCCCCATCTCGGTCTGGCGTCCAGAAGGGTCCTGACTGGAATGCGCACCACAGCAGATCTCCAAAGAGTATCCCGTTAAGTATCGAAGGCCCGGTAAAGGGGTCCCACAACCACTTTAATCATCAGCCTTTGTCATCTGTTTCTGGTGCCTGTGCCTTGCCCCATGGCAGTAGTAGCACCTGTGGTCGGCAGCCACCAGTCTCTGAGGCAGAGAAAGAAAAGAAGAGAAAGATCAGTCCCCAGTCTAATGATGACGATATAGAGGGAGTGGAGCGTCTACCTCTGAAAAATAAGTCTTCACTACTCACAACCTCTCCTACTCAAAAGAAATCAAAGTTGGCCATGTAGAGGTGTATGGTATGTAGGAGGACTGCTGGGCCTTGATAGCAGGCTGTGAAGCCTATGCCCAGAGTCGGACACATGAAAAAAAAAAAAAAAAAAAAAAATACACACGATGGTAGAAACATTCAGGAACGCTCTTCTCGGTCTAGGGAACATAGCCCTCGCTGTCCTGGAACAACACACCAGTAAGAAGTGCAAAAAAACCGTCGAGGAGGCTCCTTAAACAGGTTGGACCGTAAACGTTTAGTCATAGAAGGTTATCGATCAGAACTTCTTATGGAAATTGCGCCATCCTCGCATATTGAGTCCCGTTAGGTACGGCTTACATCCTCTTTCAGCATATCATGCCTACGATTATTCAGTGGAATTGTAGGGGTTTACGCGCTAATTGCGACGAAATTGCTATCTTGAAGACCACGATTGACTGGGATGTCCTTTGCATGCAAGAAACGAAGTTGGGTTATTATCCATTCAACCCAGGACTCAACTATGCATATTATAGTTCTCTACCACGCGCAGGTCTTCGGGCAAAAGGTGGGGCAGCCATTGTCGTCAAAAAAAGCATTTATCATACTCGAGTGGATCTTCCAACTCGCCTGCAGGCCTGTGCTGTGCAGGTATTACTGGACAAACTGTACACTGTTCACTGTACCTCCCTCCTAATGACGCGGTACAGCTTGATGAACTCCTGGAGCTGGTGGAGATGCTGCAACCTGTTTTGTTACTCGGTGATTTTAATGCCCACAACATTGTGGGGTGGGAACTGCACTGATGAACGTGGTGCTATGGTTGAATCAGTACTCCTGCTAAAGAATCCATCATTAATTAACGATGGTGCTCCTACACACCACAAGTTGCACTCAAACTCCTACTCCTCCATTGATCTAAGTATTTGTTCCTCCTATTTATTGCTCTCACTCAATTGGTCTATGTCACAATGTCTGCATGGTAGCGACCATTTCCCAATCATAATTGACACCCTTAACGGATCGCCTCCATCAGCGCCTCCAAAGTGGTGTGTGGATAAGGCTGACTGGGAAAGTTTTCTGCTGCCTTCGATTGTTCTGTTGATTTCTCATCTTTTGAGGCTCACATCCAGGCATATGATTATTTCGTTGCCCAGGTCATAGAGAGTGCTCACGTTTCTATTCCCAGTTCTTCTGGCAATTTTCGTCGTCCAGTTGTCCCTTGGTCGGATAAAACATGTACTAACTTCAGACGCATTACACGGTCTTGTTATAGACGCTTCTCAGGAAAATTAGTATATCGTAAATCATTAGCAAAAAAACGTAAATATTTTAAATGGGCTAAACGTAATTCGTGGCACAAATCTATAGGAAGTGTTACATCTAAAACACCCATAGGGAGAGTTTGGGCTAAAGTGAGGAAGCTGTCTGGTAAATTTGCTCCCCACCCACCTCCTTGTCTCAAGGTGGACGGAGCTGTGGTTTCAGACCCGGAAAAGGTGTCTAACATCCTTGTACACCATTTTGCCAATATTTCAGGTTCAGCGGGGCGCCAGTCAGTACCTCCTTTGGGCTCTGCGGTGCTGGACCATGCAAGTAGTTCCGGCTCAGTGGGGAGTACATCAGCTGTGTTGGACCAGGAAGTATATAATAGGCGTTTTACATTCCGAGAATTGACTCAAGCCCTACGAGCCACAGGGTCATCTGCTCCTGGCGAAGATGGCATACATTACGAAATGATTCGCCACATTCCACATGAGTATCTGCAACTTTTGCTAGATATTTACAATGCAATTTGGTTTTCCCGCCACCATTCCCAAGAGCTGGAGGACGTCAGTCATTATTCCCATTCCTAAGCCTGGAAGAGATGCCACACTTCCAACAAGTTATAGACCTATAGCACTTGCCAGTTGTTTGTGCAAATTATTTGAGAAGATGGTGGCTGGAGACTGGAGGCCACATTTCCTTCGTACAGTTCGGTTTTCGTAGAAATCGATCCACCATGGACCCTCTTTTGCGCCTGACAACAGATATTCAGAATGGATTCATTACTAGCAAATATACTCCAGGGGTCTTTTGAATTGGAGAAAGCATATGATACAATATGGCGTTTGGGTTTATTGTCCAGCTTACGATCTAAAGGTTTGTATGGGACCATGTTCCAGTTCCTGCCGAGTTTTCTTCACACGCGTTATATCCGAGTCCGAATTGGTCGCACAGTCTCCCCAAGTTCTGCAACCAAAGGGGTACCCCAAGGCAGAGTTTTAAGTGTCACATGTTTCATCATGGCCATCAATGGAGTAGCCGAAAGAGTTGAGAATGAAGCTCTGATCCAGAGTTCACTCTTTGTTGACAACTTTGCAATATACTGTACTGCAGCCGACCCTAATACTGCAAAACTGCAGTTGCAAAATGCCATCAATGCAGCACAAATGTGGGCTGAGGAGTGGGGCTTTCGCTTCTCTCCCGAAAAAACCATGGCTATCAAGTTCTCGGGGAGGAATTCAGCAGCAATTCCTCACCTACTCCTGGGAGATAACATCTTGCCCTATGAAGATAAGGTGCGTTTCTTGGGGCTTACTCTTGACAGTACACTCACCTGGAAGGACCATATTCTACAGCTAAAGGCCACTGTTACACGGTCCCTAGATATCCTTAAGGTTCTTAGTGGGAAGTTTTGGGGTGCTGACAGACCAGCACTTCTCCGACTATATGATGCCGTATGTCGTTCCAAATTGGAATATGGTTGCCAGATATACTCCTCAGCGGCCAAGTCTACCCTTAAGCTTTCAGACCCTATTCATAACTCAGGAATGAGAATCTGCACGGATGCCTTCTGCACTTCCCCTGCAGAGAGTCTGTACATTATGGCGGGTGAGCTACCCTTGGATCTTCGCAGAGTGGACCTTAGTTTGCGACTAATGTTTAAGACTCAGACTCCCCTGTCTAACCCTGTTTACCGTCTGATGAAGGACTTTCGTCTGGCACGGAAGTATGGGGAACGTAAGAGTTTTCCAAGGCCTCTTCATATCCGTATGCATGGGTTTTTACAGGACACCTTCCACAAAGTCCAGGTACGGCAAATTTCTTATTCTCCGATCCCTCCTTGGATTATTCCAGAGGCCCATGTTTGCAAACCGGCCTGTACTAAGCATTCGAGATGTTCAGCTGAAGTTAAAGCCCTGTTTCTTGAACATTCTCAGATTCATGCTTTAACCACTAAAATTTATACAGATGGGTCAAAATTGGATTCTGGCGTTGGCTGCGCAGTAATCCTTGAGGAAACTGTGCATCAGGCGAGACTCCATGGTGCCGCTTCAGTTTTTACCTCTGAGCTTCACGCTAGTGTCCATGCGTTAAAACTAGCTTATGCCCGTAGGGACAGCCAGTTTATCCTATACTCTGACTCGCTGAGTGCCCTTACAGCCATTCAGAATTTTTCCAGCAATTACCCTTTGGTCCAGCAAATTCAGGAGTGGCTGTATCGTTTAGCTTCCCGTCGCAAAAGACTTCAGTTTTGCTGGATTCCTGCTCACGTAGGTTTGCCAGACAACGAGGAGGCAGATGTCTCTGCTAAGGAAGCCGTTCATGGTACGCTAGGCAACTTTCCTCTCTTTTGCCGATCTTAGGCGACAGATATCAGTTTTTATCAGGAGGAAGTGGCAGGAAAGGTGGTCATTCCCCACTGTTACAAACAATAAATTGAAAGCAATACATCCTTCTGTGCAGGTTTGGCCAGTGTCGGACAGCACCCCGAGCAGGCGCTTGGATGTTGTTCTGACCAGACTTCGTATAGGTCATACACGGTTAACACACGGCGATATTTTATGTGGAGACGCTCCCATTTGTGAGGCTTGAAACATCCCTGTGACGGTGGAACATGTTTTAGTTCACTGCAGAGAATTTCATATTCTCCAGAGCAAAGTGGATTTTGATACCCGCAGTCTCCCACGTTCTGGGTATTTCTGCAGATATTCTTAAGGTTGCGAAATTATCAGAATGTGATATACTTTATATTTAGCATAGATTTTTTGGTCCTTTTTTTTTTTTGAATTAAGCGCTAAATGACCGCATCGGTCCTAGTGCCCGGCCTTTGTGCCATACCTTTATTACTCACTCCATTCAAATTTGTTATTGATTATTTTATCCTCCACGAAATTCTCATAGCCTCATAAATGTTTTTGGAATTTTAGATGCCTCTGGAAGTGTTTCCCTATGATTTATAATTTAAACAAAGAATTTCGTGGAAGATAAAATAATCAATAAATTTGAATGAAGCTAGTTTTAACGCATGGACAATTCGTGAGTAGGTAAGAGATGGGTGAAAGCTAGGAGGGTTAGGTGTGGCAGGGAGGTTTTGAAACTGAGGGATAAAAGAGAGAAAAAGATAGGGTATCAGGAGAAATTGAAAGATGAGTGGAACGCAATGAAAGATGGGGGAAAATGGCAGTGTGGTGGAGGAATGGCAGTTATTTAAGAGTATTGTGGTGGGGCATGTAGAAGAGGTGTGTGGTGTGAGACGTGTGGGTGGTGGTGTAAGAAAAGGAAGTGAATGGTGGTGAGAGGAAGTAAGTATGGCTGTGGCTGAGAAGAGACGTGCATATGAAGTGTGGCTGCAGAGAAAGGATATGTCATATGAAAGGTATAAAGAAAAGGGGAATAGGGCGAGAAGGGCTGTGCGTGATACTAAAGTGGCAGCAGATGATAGGTCGGGGTAAGAGGCTGACTGAGAATTTTCAACAGAATAAGAAAATGTTTTGAAAGGAGGTGAAAAGAATGCGAAAGGGAGAGTCTGGGAAGGAAGAACGAGTAAAAGCAGAGGATGGAAGGATGTTAATTGAGATGGATGTAGTAAGGAAGAGATGGGCAGAGTATTTTGAACGATTGTTAAATGTAGAGGAGGAAAGGGTGGCTGAGATTGTGCCGGATGGAAGGGTGCAAGGAATAAATGTGTTGGGAGAATTGAATGATTTTTTGATCACGAAGGAGGAAGTGGAGCAGGCAGTAAAGGAGATGAAAACAGGGAAAGCTGCAGGTATGGATGGGTGTGCTGTGGAATGCCTGAAGGGTGGTGGAGTTACTAATGTTGACTGGTTAGTAAGATTGTTGAATGTGTGCTTTGCGAAAGGTATAGTGCCAGTTGACTGGGCAAATGCTTGTGTGGTCCCGTCGTATAAAGGCAAGGGTGATAAGTATGAATGTACTAGTTTTAGGGGTATAAGTCCGTTGAGTGTTGTAGGTATGGTAGAGTGTTAATTATGAGAGTTAGAGAGGGTACAGAGGGAGTGATTGGTGATGAACAGTGTGGATTTAGGAGAGGGAGGGTTTACGGTGAGACAAGTGTGTGAAAAGTATTTAGCGAAAGGCAAGGATGTGTTTTGGGCATTTATGGATTAAGAGAACGCGTATGATAGAATTGATAGGGAGGTTTTGTGGACTGTTTTAAGATTGTATGGACTTGATGGTGGGTTACTAAAAGAGTTGAAAAGTTTTTATGTAAATAGTAGAGCGTTTGTAAGAGTGGGAAATGCTGTGAGTGATTGGTTTCGTGTGAGAGTGGGGCTGCG